>NC_136907.1:57030647-57060647 GCF_949606895.1 Notothenia rossii | reverse complement strand
AGCACACAGGCAAATGAAAAAAACAGGACTCTGTGGATTGTAAAACCATGAAGTCGCAGCATTAACAGACTTAATTAACAGTACTGCAATTAAAACACTCCAATGTACTGGGCACACACACAAACACACACAAAAACTCGTAAACTAATTACATATCTCTCAATTAACATAGCTCTCCATGTGGAGTGCATGGAGCCCAAGGGACCTACAGTGGGGCAAAAAAGTATTTAGTCAGCCACCAATTGTGCAAGTTCTCCCACTTAAAAAGATGAGAGAGGCCTGTCATTTTCATCCTAGGTATACCTCAACTATGAGAGACAAAATGGGGAAATCACATTGTCAGATTTTTAAAGACTTTATTTGCAAATTATGGTGGTATTTAGTCACCTACAAACCAACAAGATTTCTGGCTCTCACAGACCTGTAACTTCTTCTTTAAGAGCCTCCTCTGTCCTCCACTTGTTAACTGTATTAATGGCACCTGTTTGAACTCGTTATCAGTATAAAAGACACCTGTCCACGACCTCAAACAGTCACACTCCAAACTCCACTATGGCCAAGACCAAAGAGCTGTCAAAGGACACCAGAAACAAAATTGTAGACCTGCACCAGGCTGGGAAGACTGAATCTGCAATAGGTAAGCAGCTTGGTGTGAAGAAGTCAACTGTGGGAGCAATTATTAGAAAATGGAAGACATACAAGACCACTGATAATCTCCCTCGATCTGGGCTCCACGCAAGATCTCACCCCGTGGGGTCAAAATGATCACAAGAACGGTGAGCAAAAATCCCAGAACCACACGGGGGGACCTAGTCAATGACCTGCAGAGAGCTGGGACAAAGTAACAAAGGCTACCAACAGTAACACACTACGCCGCCAGGGACTCAAATCCTGCAGTGCCAGACGTGTCCCCCTGCTTAAGCCAGTACATGTCCAGGCCCGTCTGAAGTTTGCTAGAGAGCATTTAGATGATCCAGAAGAGGATTGGGAGAATGTCATATGGTCAGATGAAACCAAAATATAACTTTTTGGTAAAAACTCAACTAGACGTGTTTGGAGGAGAAAGAATGCTGAGTTGCATCCAAAGAACACCATACCTACTGTGAAACATGGGGGTGGAAACATCATGCTTTGGGGCTGTTTTTCTGCAAAGGGACCAGGACGACTGATCCGTGTAAAGGAAAGAATGAATGGGGCCATGTATCGTGAGATTTTGAATGACAAACTCCTTCCATCAGCAAGGGCATTGAAGATGAAACGTGGCTGGGTCTTTCAGCATGACAATGATCCCAAACACACCGCCCGGGCAAAAAAGGAGTGGCTTCGTAAGAAGCATTTCAAGGTCCTGGAGTGGCCTTGCCAGTCTCCAGATCTCAACCCCATAGAAAATCTTTGGAGGGAGTTGAAAGTCCGTGTTGCCTAGCGACAGCCCCAAAACATCACTGCTCTAGAGGAGATCTGCATGGAGGAATGGGCCAAAATACCAGCAACAGTGTGTGAAAACCTTGTGAAGACTTACAGAAAACGTTTGACCTCTGTCATTGCCAACAAAGGGTATATAACAAAGTATTGAGATGAACTTTTGTTATTGACCAAATACTTATTTTCCTCCATCCTTTGCAAATAAATTCTTTAAAAATCTTGTGATTTTCTGGATTTTTTTTTCTCATTTTGTCTCTCATAGTTAAGGTTTACCTAGGATGAAAATGACAGGCCTCTCTCATCTTTTTAAGTGGGAGAACTTGCACAATTGGTGGCTGACTAAATACTTTTTTGCTCCACTGTAGTTAGCCACCTGTTTCTAATATTTCAACTCAAGCATGATTACATCACACACACAAACACACACATTCTTCAATACTGGCGTCCAATCAAACACTAATAAACTCCACCGCTCTTCCAACAGGCCCGACTGGTCCGACTTGTTGGATGTGTTCTGGTTTGGTTAAATGCCTAATTGGTTAATTGCGGAGGGATTATGCTCAGATGACTGGGAATCAATTGACCGGGTGCTCACATTAGCACATCTGATTGACAGAAGAGGGGGAAATGATCTCATAGTTTGCGGAGCAAATCAGAAACGACGATTAACCAATCAGAGCAGTTGTCATCAATTGATCTAACGGGCCCGGAGGTGCGCTGTAGCTTATGACAGTAATCGTCAAATAAATTGTATTAATGGAACGCGTTGATGTGCTGCGGATTGGTATCGAGTATGTCTTAATGTTTTGATGTATGCATTGATTTGGAAGTGCTGCTGGGAAATAAGGCTCTTGGTAATGTATTCAAAGAGAAACGGAAATGGGCACAGTTTGCGTGACAAGCTGACTGCAAGCTGACGGCTTATTGCATGTGACACACCTTGCTGTCCATCGATGCCCCGTCTATTCCCCATGGAGTGCTGAGGGAGTCTGTGCCCTGCTCAAGGGCATCTCAGCTCCACCTGTTCAGAGAGGGAAACTGTTTTACTTTCCACCTAAAGATCTAACTGATTCCCTCCATACAGTGATTTGAGAGTATGGTTCTCTATTTACAAACTTTATAATAATTAGAGATCAATTCACACCGTGATTTTTCTGTTCAATTCCTGTTTCTGAAGGTAACACTAGTGTTAGAATATTTTTACATTTGATTTCTTTTTGAATAACTCCATTGTTACATAAAAAAGTGACAGTTTAATCTAAAAAAGATAGACGTAATCATTTCCAAAATTCATAACATGTTTCATAATGAAATCTTCTGTATAAACCCATATTTGTTGGTGGTTACCCTTTGGCGTTTTCACTGTGGTCAAACAGTGTTTTCGAAAAGCCACTTAAATATAGCATCAGTACAAACTTCTAATTTAAAAAGAAAAAAGGCTTTGGGTGAACCCTTACCTTAGAAGGAACTTCTAAAAGAGCTGCAAATAAAAGCTGTCTGTAGTGGGCAGCTGTTTTCAAACGTGTGTTTATAATGTATGTGCCAACATGTAACATGTCTTATATTTCTCTACACACCTGATGCCCTAGAGATGTGTGGGTGTAGGTGCTCAAAGAGGTTTAGGTTCACAGGTGTATGGTCGAAGATCAAACATGGAGCTAATAGTTGTGGCTGCCAAACAGCTGGCTCCAGATGTGGTCCGATAACACCATGACAGACAGACTAATGGGCAGACAGAAAGAAATAGATGGATAGCATTATTTGCTTTAGTCAGTACAGTGGTAGAGATAAAGGGGCATTGCGACCCATTGTATTGTAAAGATGATTCTTCCATAACATTACTGAGTGTTTTAATTGCCCAACCACTTGATGCCCAATCACAATCTTACTCTCTAACAGTAACCTCACTGTTGAATGTGCATAATATTCTAGAAAGCATTGGTTTTGAACCCAACCTAGGTTTTCTTTGCAGAATTCAATATTCCTTTTCTTTTGTGGTGATGGAAATCACTTGTTTTCTGTCCTTATGGCTCTGGAGGAGCTTTGTTAAGTGACTGTATTATAGTGATGTCACTATTTTACAGAAGCAAACAAAGGAGTCCGATGGAGGTCTTTCAGGTTTTGTGTGGAAGAGCAACTCCCGCCTTTGCAGACCATTTACATGCACACAAACCTATATAACACACTACAGGAAAGGGAAAACGCCCAAAAGCCTAATAGAGCCTCTTAAAAAAGTACATGGCATTGTGACATAATATGGAGTCATTCTGACACTGATTTCCCTAAATTGTGAACTTTCCAATGCTATTCTGTGGAGTAGCAGGTATCAGAAATCCCTGAATGACAGAGAGCCGTGGCCCCTGACGGATTTAGCTCCCAACACAACAACAGCAGATGCTGGAGATGTAGGAGCATTGCAGTCAATCCATCACTCTCCAATCATTTATCAAGCTGGCTCACTCTCCCGGTTTACTCTTCCCCTCTCCCCATCTCTCTCTCTTCATTTATCAAACTCCCCAAACCAAAAGAAAACCAGCGGACCCAGAGGAACACCTGGCCTGCAGTGAAATCAACCATCACAAACACACAAATGAAAAACATTTCCCAACAACAAAATCATTTAATTTCTAATCCATGTCAATCAGCAACGAAGAGATGTGATTATTTTTCATGTAGGCAAAGTGTGTGTGTGTGTGTGTGTGTGTGTGTGTGTGTGTGTGTGTGTGTGTGTGTGTGTGTGTGTGTGTGTGTGTGTGTGTGTGTGTGTGTGTGTGTGTGTGTGTGTGTGTGTGTGTGTGTGTGTGTGTGTGTGTGTGTGTGTGTGTGTGTGTGTGTGTGTGTGTGTGTGTGTGTGTGTGTGTGTGTGTGTGTGTGTGTGTGTGTGTGTGTGTGTGCGCGCGCTCTGACTGGACACAGATTAGAGGTGGCGTTAGAGGCCACTCCCTCATTGAGCAACAGCCAGAGTGTGACTGCTGTCCCTCTCTATTACTCTCTTCCTCTCTCTGCTAGGCCCTCTGCCACAGCCATTTATTTATTTCTCCTCTTTGTTCATCCCCCATCACCTTCTTTCTTACTAGTTGTGTCCCACAGTATACCTGTTTCTTCCATCCTTCTATCCAGCTCTTTTTCTATCCGTCAAAAGCACAAAGCAATAGATCGATTGAACTAAGCTGAAATGACAGCAGTAGCAGACACTCCTTGTATCTAATAGTACTCATCAGAGACAGTTTTTGTTTGTTGTAAAAGGTCAAATAATATTTCCTCCTAGTGGCAAACTCTGTAGTCAATGGAAGATGACAGACTACAGTTCCCATGGGGCCTACTTATTAGGAGACATATATATGGGTCACTTGTGTACACACTTGTGGGACAGGACAACTTATTATTCTTTAACGGTATCATGTAACAGGAAGAAAGACAATCTTAGTCTTCGTATGATATTCATTTCATTTTGCCTCTTTTTCTTTTGACCGTTGTAAAGGCCTATTTTAAAGGCCTAAGGAAACATCTTTATGTTATTGTGACTAACCCCATAAGCTGCATTACATCAAGCCAGCTTCATAGTAAGGGAATCTACATACATCTACAGCCATTACATTAGATCATAATTGACTTCATAATTATGTGTTTAACTCAAATCTTGCCCTAGATTGCAAAAAAGTGACTTTTAGTAATAAAACCCAGAGAGAATATGAATACAAAAAAGAAACGGTTTGCTTACACGTTATTAACTAAATAAGGGTTATCTGCATGTGGCCTAACAATTCCAGAAATCCAAAGATCTTAGCATGGATTGATGCTTTTTTGTTTCCAATCTATGCTCTTATCCAATGAAAATGCATACAATTCATATGCAAAAGCCCAACACATGCTTTTAAGTTAAGGTTATACAAACTCTCGGGTTCCTGATATTGAGAACCAGCAGTGTCAGTGTGCGCCTTGTTGTCCTGCCTTTCAGATGAACTAAACATAATAAAGTGGCTGGATGGATATTACCGTTAGCAGTTAGCGTTGCAGTTTTTATGCCATGATTGTGTTTCTGGCTGTGAAGCAAGTTGGGCGAAGGGACACATCATTAAAACTATCTCTCCAGGATTGTAAGTGATTACTAAAGCTGCAGTACCCATTGGTTAATGAACATGCTCATGATGGAAAGCAACTTACCGACTCCACCAATCAATTCACACATTCAGATACTGCTGGTGGTCGTTCTAAATAACTTCAAACTGTGTGTGCTAAGATATGCATGTATGCACCCGCAGCAGACACACTTAAGTTTGCATGTACGCCTCAAACGTATGTCTCTTCCTGTCAATACGTGTGTGTGCGTGTGTGTGTGCGTGTGCGACAGACGTATCCAGTGGCAGTCCCATGAAGAATGAAGTCACCTGGCTTTCCCCTGTCTTTGAAGGTCAAGGAGACCCACTTGCATATTCATGGCCGAGCGCGTGTTTGCACATGTGTGTGTGAGTGTGTGTATGTATTCATGCGCATCCACGTGTGTGTGTGCGCCCGAATCGATGGCTTTTAATTGTTTTTTCCTGAGCTGTGGAAGGAAGTGCCAGCCGATATTGATTGGATGGAGGGATGGGAGAAGAAAGGGAGAGAGTGGATAGGAAGAGGGAGAGTACAAAATAGGAAGACACAGAGAGAGAGAGAGAGAGAGAGAGAGAGAGAGAGAGAGAGACAGCGTGGCAGACAAGAAGGAAATGTGACAAGACAGGGTGGCGACATGGAACATAGAATCACTGTCTACAGGGTGGACGAGGGGGGAGGTGTGTGTGTATGAAAGAAAGGGGGCTGATGGGTGCCGTGTGTGCATATGTAAGTGTTTGCATGGTTGTATGTGAGTGTGGGTTGTGTGTGTGTGTAGGGGGCTTGGGGAATGTCACAGGGTGTCTGATCTGGATTCTACACACATTGCGCATCACACTCACTCAGGTGCATTATTGAATTGGGTTTTGTGTGTGTGTGTGTGTGTGTGTGTGTGTGTGTGTGTGTGTGTGTGTGTGTGTGTGTGTGTGTGTGTGTGTGTGTGTGTGTGTGTGTGTGTGTGTGTGTGTGTGTGTGTGTGTGTGTGTGTGTGTGTGTGTGTGTGTGTGTGTGTGTGTGTGTGTGTGTGTGTGTGTGTGTGTGTGTGGTTCCGTCACACACACCAATGAAGGCCTTTGTTTGTTCTTCGTGAAATGTTTACATTTTACTGAGTGTAACAACTTACAATTCACAACAAAATGAACAATGGTATGATTTTACAATGATTTATTTCAGCATTATTTACTACAAATACAAAAAATGTATAAGTGCACAAGAATAAATAATAGGGTGTGTACATAAAGACTGTTACTCCTAATAATGATTAACCTGCTGTGCATTCTGTGCATTGTTTTTCCCAATAAGAAAAGTTCTTCGGTTTATCACCAAAATGTTTTTATTTATTTATTTTACACCTAAATTACACAAACTTATAACAGCCAAATACAATTAAACACCATAAACTACACAGAAAAAACTGTTTGAACAGTAACTCTCATGATTTTTATATTTATTTATTTGCAGTGTGGATTGTCAGAATGTAACTTTGCAAGGGAAATTATCCATTCAATTTGCTCGGGTAAATACTTTTTGTGTTTGTTTTGTTTTTAAAAACGATAAAACACGTTAATTAAACTTAGCAGGCAAACATAATGACATGACATGACACCAGTGTAAGTGGAGGCATTGTATTACATGATATGGTTCATACAAATAAATGCTGATTTCTATATTTCTTTATAACTAACATAAGATTTTAGTTTAAGGTTACCAGAGGAACTTCATAGTATTTCACATAAAAAACAAATACAATATTACACAAATGAAACTCTTGATCTACACATTTCATTGATATGTCCTATGAACATTTGGCTTGTATTCAGTACATGAAATTGCACAAGAAGCTAATTATGCATCATGAAAGTGAACAGTCTCAATCATTATGTGGGTGGTCTATCATGTTCTCTGTCATTTGATTCATTGGACATCTAAAAAATACATATAAACGGTTCATATTCAGAGGAAATAAGGAGCTTTTAAAGACACATTTCAATTCTGCTTTGTTTGCTTTCAAGTCACATGCCTAAACTTGGCTGCACAGCTATTAGTTTGTCGTGTTACAAAGAGAAAGAAAACAAGCAGGCCCGCGTTTGAGCTACAGGGCCACATGAAATTGGAGTCAATGGTTTTGGTCAACCCTGACCCAGTGGTGGCTAAGGCTTTTTTGGATGAAATGTGTGTGTATCCACTGTGTCAATGTGCTTGTGTGTGTGTGTTGTCAAGTGTGTTGGGACTAAAAGTAACAAGCTTTATTCCCTAACAATGTTCCACCATGCCCTCATTACACACAGGTTACAGTGGCACTCGGCCCTGTCTAGACTGCTGAAGAGCGTACACACACACACACACACACACACACACACACACACACACACACACACACACACACACACACACACACACACACACACACACACACACACACACACACACACACACACACACACACACACACACACACACACACACACACACACACACACACACACACACACACACACACACACACACACACAGTAAAAGGGATACATTGGCATTGGCATGATGTGTGGCCAAAAAGTGTTCCTTAATTGAAAGTAATACAATCCAAACACAATAATTGACCAGCAATTCAAAAGAAAAAAAGGGCTAAAGCTTGTAGCTTACATTTTAGCTTTTGGTGCTTGCTTCCCATAAAGAAGTGATTGATATCATGTTTTGGTCTACATACCATTGTTGTTTTATGTTTCATTGTATTTTCTAATTGTTGCTCATTGATAATATAATCTCTGTTTTTGTTGTAGTCTGCTGTCCCCGCAGTAACTCCGGTTTCTGTGATTGTTAACGTTCCTGCGTTTTTGTGTTGAGCTGTCTTTCCTTCTCGGGTGTTGCTATTGTTTTTGTTTCTGCTCTTGTCACTTTTATAGAGTTATTGTTTCTGCTCTTCTTGTTCCTCTCAAAGCTGCGGTTAATTTATTACTTATTATCTATTTTCTCTTATGATTGTTGGAACAACCTCCACTAGGTTTCCATCTAAATGCACCGCACATTTCTGGCAAAAGAAAATGCGAATGAATGCTAGTTTTTAACCACTATGGAATGTCATTTTTAAGAGTTGTTGATGCAGGTAACCAGTAGTTGGCGCCTTTTGTCCGGAAACATTGCTCAAGAAAATGAAATCAATAAAAACAGTGCCAGTCAAACCTCAAACTGTAGTAGAGAAAGTAGAAAAGTTGATTTAACTATAGCATATCTATTTGTTTCATGTAGCAATGTGGGCTTCGTGTACAGTATCATTGTTTTGTTAAATCGGTTTCTCTTGCAGTTTGTCACATTTGGCTTTTGTCAATACATCAACTTTTATACCAAGTTTGAAACATTTCCGTCTCTTCTTCTTTGTGGAAATTGGAAATTCGCAAAAAAACAAGTGGATGGAAACTCTGGATATACGTGAGTGCTTTTAAACTTAACCCAACTAACCCAACATCCCAGAAGTGTATCTGTCATTTCCCTCATAATTACAACAAAAAGTTTAAGAAGTTTTTTTACCAAATGCTTACACTGCAATATGGTATTGTCAGCAAACATTTTGTACCTACCTTTTTGTTCTTTTACTGAATTCATTTGAAATGTGTACACTAAGATAAAAATGACAGAAGCTTAAATCACTAAGTAACAAATATAGAGCAATTTCACATTTCCTCACCCTCCAAGAACTTTTTCTTACCCTCCCTCTGTTGCCCCATGGTCTATCTATCCCCGAGTCTCTCCTTCCCTGTCTGTCTGTTTCCAGCCCAAAAACCTCCGTACCAACGGGCTGATAATCAGGGTCTACTGAAGCACGGCAGGAAAACATTAAAGTGAAGAGAAGGTGGGGTAGTGGTGGAGGTGTTAGAAACAGGGATTCTGGGGGTGAATTGGTGGGGAGGAGATTGCGGCGACAACACACACAAGGTTTTGCCCTGCTCTGCCTCATTTTCACACACACACACACGCACGCACGCACGCACGCACGCACGCATGCAGAGACACACAAACATTCTCTAATAGATTCTCGTCTTGACACTCAATTCCGTGGTGAGACGATCCAGCTTTATCCCTCCCTGCATCAAATATTTAAACACTTGTATTAGTGGCTGTGTCATCCCCTCAAACACCCGCAGCTTAGGGCACCAATCTTCTCTCCTCCTCCTCTCCCTCTCTTCTTCTTCTTCTTATTTCTTTTCTGTCTCCTCTCCACACCGCTCTCTCTCTCCTTCCTCAATTCCACCCTTAATATCCACAATTTTATCACTTGCTTGCCTCCCCCCACGACCCCATCATTTTATATTTTCAATATTTTTTTTTCTCATATGAAGAAGTATGATAGAGGGAGGAAAATACAAGAGGGGGGTACGCATTTTTTTTCTTGCTCCCCTGTTCTTTTCAGGCTTTTTGTCGCAGGCCTAGAGCCCTTTTCAATCTTAAGAGACAAAGCTCTACAGATTGCAACAAGGAGAGAGGGAGATGGAATGGAAAAAATCGGGATAAAGGAGGGAGGGGAAAGAGAGAAGGTGGATGGGGAGGAGGGGGGAGAGAGAGCGCGAGAGGAGGAGTGGGGATCGGTGGCGGCGCGCTTGAATGATGTCTTTCAAGAGGAGCAGTCTAGCTTGTCAAATCGCCGGCTGCGAAATGAATTGGCATATCTGTCGGGGCTCGGCACTGAGATGTTACGCCACGCCGTTTCATATTCCTCGATAAGGCCAAATAACGCAATTGTCAGAGAGACAGAGAGAGTGTGACTGAGAATGAGAGAGTGGAGCCAGTTAGAGAGAGTGGCATAGGAGGGGGGAGGAGAGAGTGAAACTGGCAACAATGGAGTGTGTATGATAGACAGACGGAGCTTTTACACCTGATATTCTGCTCGTCTGTCTGTCTGCGGCGGGCTGATGCAAACCTTTTCAAAACCACTCAACACATGAATCTGTCGGCTTAAATCTGATTGCTTGCCATTGAAGTTTTCCACCTTGAGGGCTAAAGCGGCTAACACCATGACCTGCCTTTTTTCAAAGATTATTTTAGGGCATAGAAGCTTTAGATGGAACACAATGAAAAATACTTGGTATGACGAGAGAAGGAGAAGGCAGGCCATACAGGTCAAAAGCTAGACTTGAACTCCACAATGTAACAGATACCTTGGCCTCTTCAGCCACTGTAAGGGCCCCATTGCTCGGATAGCATCAACTCTATTTCCCACTGACACGTCTGTTCCAAGCGGTGCACATGGATGACTTGTCATTCATGTTTTTGTATAATCGAGGCCTAAATATCAGCTAGATATACAATTTAAACAGTTTCCAAAGCTGCTTATAATGAGTATATGTTACTCACAAAGTGGCCCTTTTCTTTTATTAAATACGCACCCAGTGTTACCCTGAATCCTTGAACAAATGTTGTTTTTCTTGCATGTCTCTCCACTTTCATGAAAGCAAGTGGTGGATGACAAAGTAGTGTCGTAGTACGTTACTTAAACGTAACAGAAACATTCCTTCTCTTCCCCCCCTCTCTTTCTCTGTCCACTCGTATGTTGACGGGACTTTGTGTAAAGTCAGAATTATGAGTATAGTCAGAATGGTTAGAATTCCTAAGTACTTATTCAAATTGAGGAATTGGTTTGATAATTTGTTCTACTGTAATGAAATATGACAAAAGACATTACAAGATTTTTAGAAAAAACATGTCAAAAGATCGATTGTTAAAGCAGTCCTTCTGGCAATTTTACAGCTGGTATAATCATGCTGCTTGTTTTCCTTTTCCCATCGAACCCTGTTGTAGCAGTGTTGCCACATTCCAATAGCTCAGCAATTCTATGAGGTGTACATCGTCTTTAGAGTTGTTCTTAAAGTTTCATGTACCTGCGGAAAGAAGTCAGAGACCACAGCTTCTGCACCTTTTGTATCCACTACTACCAGACCTTCTTCCTCTTGTGTCTACGTGTGTTGTGAGGACAGCACACACTACACTTTGGTTTTGGTCTGACAAACTGAGTTTGTTCAGAAGCACCGAGTCCAACCGGGGAGAGTATCGTTAAGGGAGACCACTGTCTCCCCAGCTTCTGATGAGGGGTGTGAGGACTAACAGTAACAGTAACAAACACACACACACACACACACACACACACACACACACACACACACACACACACACACACACACACACACACACACACACACACACACACACACACACACACACACACATACACACACATACACACACACACACACACACACACACACACACACACATACATACACACACACATACATACACACACACACACACACACACACACACACACACACACACACACACACACACACACACACACACACACACACACACAGAGTGCAGTGGTGGGCTACAGTTTGGTAGTGCTTGACTATGTGACAAACTGAGGAAGGTTGTTTGAAGCTTTAGTCCAGTTGGAAAGAGAAGAATGGACAGACTTGTCTTGTTGAGAATTACTACCACAGTTGTTTTGTATGTCTGTGTGTGTCTCGGAGTGTGTGTGTATGTGTTTTTGCATGTCGGGGACCACAAACGTGATGGAAGGTAGAGGCTTCTCAGGTTCACAGTTACTGAGAAATATGCAGAAGAAACAAGAAATGCTGTCAGACTCTGGCAGCATCTGGAACGTGAACACCTGGAGCATACAGACACACACACACACACACACACACACACACACACACACACACACACACACACACACACACACACACACACACACACACACACACACACTGACACACACACACACACACACACACACACACACACACACACCTCACACTTGATAAAAAAAATCAATAAAAACAAACAACAATACTTCTGATAAGGCGATACGTTGTTAATTGAACTCTTTACCAGATCATTTAGAACATATATCCTTGTTATATCCATTAAGTTATTTAGGATATTTATATAGAATTTTAAACAGGGTAAATGAATTGCTGCATGGCAACTTACAATTTACAATTATTAACTATTAAGCCATTCTTTATTTAGAGCCTTTGGTTAAACATTTAGAGCCGAGCTTCAGTTTTTGGTGATTTTAAAAGTAGCAACTACTCACATTTGAGAAGTTTGCCTGAAATAGTATTTAAATGATTAATTGATTTTCAAAATGCAGATACATTTTGGGTGTTTATAGCTAATCACCTAGTCGAGCAAACGTTTTAGCTCTCAAAATGGCATTTGCAATATGAGCATTTTATATCCTGTTCTTGTTCATGGTTACTTTACATTTACATGGGTCCACTTTGCTTTTATTAGAACAGATACAAATATTATGTCTTACAATATTTTAGATCAGCAAGATCTGAACACCGCTTAAAGGAGCTTTCTAAGCTTCTTCACCCATACCAACACTTTTCCCCTTTCCCCTCCATCTGTTACGGGCCGTCTCTCTCTTCTGTGGCCGGCCCATTAGCTCGGTGACCAGCGGACTGTGACAGGGCGGCCTGGTCATGGCAACACACAGCTGTAACATGGATGGTGCCTTTCACATTAGTGTGGTGAACAAGGGGAACAGGAGCAGGAGCTTTTCCATTAGCACCTCCCACGATCTGCCAACATCCTGACAGGGGGAGAGTGGGGGAGAGCGAGAGCTATATTGACCATGTTTTCAAATGGCTGCTTCTTAACAGTATGACAGTGACCTGAGCCCCGCTTTGGGCAGGACCATCACTCTATAGTCATACACTGAGAGAGTAATGGCGCATTTCCACTGCAGGGCCTCGCACGGCTTAGTACGGTATAGTTAGGCCTTGGTAGGCCAGGCTCACTTTATGCTGCGTTTCCATTACAGTTTAGGAACTGGGGCAGTAACTATAGTAACGCAGTGTAGGCGGAGCCGTGACGTCTTCTTCAATGCGAAACACAAAACCAACATCAGCTGTTAGCCCTCAGAGCTCACTGCTCCTCATATCTGTTCAGAAACTAGACAAAAGTTAAACAAGTACAAACCACAGACTGTCTGTGTCAAGGCGAATACAGTCGCTGGTTTATTTACATTACATTGCATTTAGCTGACGCTTTTATCCAAAGCGACTTACAATAAGTGCATTCGACCAACAAGATACAAACTTAAAGAAAACAGAAACATATAAGTACATCAGGTTTCATAGAGCTAAAACCTTTCAAGTGCTACTCAACTGGCTTTAAATAAGCCAGTCCTTTATTAGTATATAAGTGCTTTGTTAATAGTTCTATCGCTCGAAGTGGAGTCGAAAGAGATGTGTTTTCAGTCTGCGCCGGAAGATGTGCAAGCTTTCTGCTGTCCTGATTTCAGTGGGGAGCTCATTCCACCATTTTGGAGCCAGGATAGCAAACCGACGTGTTTTTGCTGATGGGAACTTGGGTCCCCCTCGCAGTGCGGGTGCAGCGAGCTGTTTGGCTGATGCAGAGCGGAGTGCACGTGCTGGGGTGTACGGTTGAACCATGTCCTGGATGTAGGAAGGGACAGATCCATTTGCAGCATGGCACGCAAGTACCATTGTCTTGAAGTGGGTTCTAGCAGTTACCGGAAGCCAGTAAAGGGAGCGGAGTGGTGTGGGAAAATGTAGGAAGGTTGAAGACCAGACGAGCCGCTGCATTCTGGATGAGCTGCAGAGGTCGGATGGCACATACAGGTAGACCAGCCAGGAGGGAGTTGCAGTAGTCTAGGCGTGTGATGACAAGAGTCTGGACCAGAAGCTGCGTCGCTTTCTGGGTCAGGAGGGGACGTATCCTCCGGATGTTGTAAAGTGTGTATCTGCAGCAGCGGGTTGTAGCAGCTATGTTTGCAGTGAAGGACAGTTTGTTATCTAGGGTCACACCCAGATTCCTTGCAGTCTGAGTCGGGGAAACAATAGAGGTGCCGATGTTGATTGTTAGGTCAAGAGTGGGACAATCTTTTCCCAGAAGGAAAAGCAGTTCAGTCTTGTCAAGGTTGAGCTTGAGGTGGTGAGCAGACATCCACTGAGAGATGTCCGCTAGACAAGCAGAGATGCGTGCGACGACCTGGGTCTCTGAGCGGGGAAAGGACAGAATTAATTGGGTGTCGTCAGCGTAGCAGTGGTATGAAAAACCATGTCGGCTAATGACAGATCCGAGCGAGTTTGTGTACAGGGAGAAGAGGAGGGGACCAAGAACAGAGCCCTGAGGGACCCCTGTAGTTAACTGACAAGGGTCGGACTCGGACCCACTCCAAGTTACCCTGTAGGTACTGTCTTTGAGGTATGAGGTGAGGAGGGAAAGTGCAGAGCCTGAAACTCCAAATTCTTGGAGAGTGCAAAGGATGATCTGATGGTTCACCGTGTCGAATGCAGCAGACAGGTCCAAAAGGATGATGACAGAGGAGAGGGAGGCTGCTTTAGCAGTGTGCATTTCCTCAGAGACAGCAAGGAGGGCAGTTTCTGTTGAGTGACCTGCCTTGAAACCAGACTGGTGCGGATCTAGAAGGTTGTTCTGATGGAGATAACAGGAGAGTTGTTTAAAGACAGCGCGTTCAAGTGTTTTAGACAGGAACGGGAGGAGAGAGACAGGCCTGTAGTTTATAACATCAGACGGGTTGAGAGTGGGTTTCTTTAGGAGAGGGTTTACTCTTGCCTCCTTAAGACTGTTTGGAAAGTGACCAGAAGTTAGAGAAGTGTTGATGAAATGGGTGAGAAACGGTAGAATATCAGGAGCGATAGTCTGAAGGAGGTTTGAGGGGATAGGGTCCAGAGGACAGGTGGTAGGACGGGCAGAGGTAATGAGGGTAAGAACCTCACTTGGAGAGAGAGGGGAGAAGGAGGTCAGTGTGTTGGTGATAGGTCGGTCTGGTGACCCAGCGGTGAGTAAATGTGAGTCAGAAAAAGAAAAGTGAATATCATCAACCTTTTTTTAAAAGTGGTCAACAAAGTCGCTCGACAGAAGGGAGGAGGGGGAAGGGGTCCAAGAGGGTGGAGAAGATGGAAAATAGTTTTTGGGGATTGGAATAGGAAGATTGGACCTTATCTTGAAAGAAAGTGCTTTTTGCCTGAGAGATTCTCTCACTAGTTTAGCATACTCAGCCCGGTTGTTGGCCCGGAAAGAACCTCGATTTTGGAGAGCCAGAAAACTTTGAAAAATTACCCGCTAGCCGGAACTACGCCTAGTGAAAACGCAACCAAAAACGGGCCGGGCACGGCACGCTTAAAGCGCGCTCCTCGCTGTAGTGGAAATGCGCCATAACAGAGACAAGAGGCACACTGATGATGGGACCAATGCACATTGAATCAGAATAGGAAATCTTAAATTGTTCCCACAGCAGGGACATTTACATGGTCACAGCAAAGGGGACTCTGCAGATAAAGACAACTACAATGAGAATACTAACATATTCGACAAAGAAGCACACATGAATAAAATGCAAATCAAATAAGTACACATCCAATGTATAAATAAAGGTTAAAACTTTATAAAAGTTAGTGAACATAAAAAAGTAGTAACCTAGCTGCCAGCAATAACAATAATACATTGGTCAGTATATGTTGCAGTGTTGCTTCACAACAGTGTTATTACACTAAGTAGAAGCCAATAACAACAATGTTAAACTGTATACAATGTATTTATTGCACATAAGTATTGTCATAAGTTAAACAACTGAGTGGTCTCCATTTATATATTCATAAAAAAGGAACCATTTGGATTTTGATGGTTGAGGTTTACTTCTGAGGGTTAATAATTATTATTATTATCAATGCTGTGTACATTTATACTCAAAAGCATTGCATTCCATTGAGTTCACATACTTTATCCCAAAAACCTTTAATACATGAGTTATGAAGTACTTATTATACAATAATAAAACAAAAGATGCAGCAAAGGCTGGGATTTCCTGACCTTCACCCTTTTATATAAGTGCCAAAAGAAAGATCCTACATTTCACACAATGCAATTGGACAGCGTCTCTTTGTTACTCCATGTATGACGGGCAAATGGCCACTTCCTTATAGGGTGTTCTGTTGTACATGTATTGCAGACTAAAACGTAAATGTCACTCTTGGAATCATGTGGTTTATTTTCTCAAGTCTTGACCACTCTGAAAGCAGTTAAATATGAGTAGGTGTGGCATACAGAGCCATCAGTGGGTTGATATACCTACATTATTAGTAATTACATGGTTAACATGATTTGCATTTAGTACAGCTCATGTTCAGAGTGTGGTGAGAATTGTCTGTGTGTTTTCTGATAAGGAATGGTTGGTTTATTGTTTGAAAAATGTAGTATTATCTAGCAGAATGTAGTGTCTAACTCCGACCAGCAGAGGGTGCGTTCGCTACACTGTGTTCGGGGACAAAGAGAAGTCTCGCGTGAATACGTTCAGAGAACGTAAAAACACACTTGAGTGAAGTCACGGTGTGTGTGTGTGGCGAACTGTGATAATAAGATACATATTTTTGCTCTTTGCAGGTAAGAACGGAGAGTTGGAATTGTGTAATTGATGGGTGAATATGTTATGTGTGAGTTTATGATCCCGGTTGGACTTTATGTAGTAGTGTTTATGAACGTTACTTGTTCAGCAAACGTCACGTATTGAAAATGGCTAGCCAGTAGTTAGCACTGGTGGCCTAGTTAGCTTGAGCGAGCGTGAGGCGGGAGAGTAGAACTATGAGCCGGTCTAAAGAGCCCGGACTGCTCGTGTATAGTTAATAGATAAATACATAAATAAGTTAAAAGAGATACATAATTGATTTGGTTAATGTGACAATGTTCGGTAGACATGATTGGCTGACTGTGTATCGGAGCAACAAATTGATATTGAATGTACATGGAATAGCAATGCAATAGACATGATTATTGTTTGGATGTTGATGCAGATGTTCATTATGTTTCTGTGTTAGTATAGTGAATACGTTCAGAGAACCTAAACACATACTTGAGTGAAGTCACGGTGTGTGTGTGTGTGTGTGTGTGGCGAACTGTGATAATAAGATACATATTTTTGCTCTTTGCAGAACAAAATAAAAGTCTTTCAAATTAAATGCGTAGTGGAGGGCTACTTCAATCTGTACCATGCTATATAGACACTTCCAATAAAGTCAACATTTCCACGCTTGTGCATAATATACATTTGCAAGTGATGCAATAACTGTGTTTCAAAACCTGCATTAAAAATATTTTTTTACATTATTTACCCTTCGATGCCTGTAATTTCCCAGAAATGTACTTATTTTTTTGTCCCTTGGTCTTTTTTCAAATGCCTCAAGCTATAATTACCCTGGAGCCATTGAAATAGATTGCATAGCATTTCATCAATTGTTTGCTTTTTTAAATGTCTTTGTTTCTTCTTCATCTCCAGAGGTAGCGACGGTGTCTCTTTTGATAAAGTGATCAAATGATGAGTGTCTCATTTGCTGTGATCACAGGGCCCAGCATTCCCAACCCCTAAGTCTGTCTAGTTCTTTATTTAATCTTTTTGTGTCATGTTTCAGCGTCTTTTTCTTCTCCTGTCTGTTCCCTTGTAATTTGACGGGGAGATCCTTGTTATGGTCGATCAAAGACAGCCATCTGGGGTCTGTCAGCTTCCCACAGACAAAGTGGGAGGTGAGACGAGATGATCTGCAACATGCATATCAGAGAGGGGGAGAAAAAGAGGGAGTCAGTGAGAGTTGCATGCATTAACCTGTTAAGCCTGGCAGCTCCCGCCCGCGGGGGCGGCAGGTCTTTTTTTCACGAAACCGTGTCTCAGGGCTTCTTAACATTTAAAAACCTATGAATGTATCATACTCACTTAACGGGAAGAAACTCGGCTAACTGACGACACAAACCATTTTTACTGAAACAAAACATAAATCTCACAAGAAGCGTCTAAATGAGCCCTGAGCGAAAAAATGCTAACGCACTCAGCACAGAACTCACAGTAGAAATACTTATTACGGATCTGCACAAACAAGATATCAGCTAGCAAGCTGAGATTCCACAGATTCTAGGGGTATTACTATCATCACTGAACGATCACAACTCGCGGCAGGGGAAGCAAATCCAGAAAACACATGACGTAGCTTTACGTAGCAAAAACGGGACATTGTCTTACCTTTGCTGTTGTTCTGATCAAAAGTTGTGTTCAATGGCATTAACACGATAAAAACGCTGCTTTAGGTTAATCCAATTTGTCTGTGTCACTTTGAAATCATCTCTGATAATCCATTGTCATATTTATGGCAAAAACTGAGTTTTAATATATAGCTATTATGATCGCTACGAGAGTGTATGACAAACACAGTCTCAATCCCTGATAGTCCAATAGCGACGCTTGGTCTGGGTCCTTTGGCGTGCAGTTGTGACGCGCCAAGTCTCCTTCGGCTTCATAAGCAGACGCAAAGGGCTTTCAACTGATTTCAATGTATTCCCATCGGCGGCGGTATTTGACGCTCAGGAAAGCACCATGTCGGTGGCAGTTAAGGCAATGTCCATTCCCATTGGATAACGGAGGATTTTACCCGTTGTTTTCACACATACCCCCGCCTCTCTTAGTACACATTTACTGATGTATACATTTGTATCATCTGTTGTAGACCCAAATAAATAAAATAAAATAAGAACTCATTCTCAAAAAAGATAAACGCCATTCTTAAAATGTATAAACGAAAAAAGCGATCATGAAAATGTTTCCAATAAATGAATAAAATTATTTTTGACCACTTTGTTGTTCAGATATATCACATAGTTGTAACTAAATGATACATGAATTGAAACATTGAATCAATATAAACTGAGGATTGACTCTCGTGAGTTTCATATGTTTTCTTCACTCCGCTGGGAAACTGCTCTCATGTCAAGAAGCATCACATAAGTGCATACACTGCATCGTCCAATCAGTGAGCGATACACAGTAAGGGGGCGTAGCGAGTGGCTGAGGATTTCACTGGAGGATGATCTGGTGGTGCCTCGGTTATCGCTCCTCTATTATCGCTCCTCGATCCTCGGTCCTCCGGCACAAATAAGGCCACTACTGGGACGCTACGCAAGATGGCGCAGACAAATCAACTTCCGGTGATACTGAGACCGAGGAACGAGGAAATGAAAAATAAGAGAAGTGAAACGCACCCCTTGAGATTAGTCCTCAAGCTCTGTGATTGATTGGATGTTGGAGTGGCAGTGTGCGAAGTTTATGCCGAGCGTCAAACAGCACTTCACTCCACTGGAATGAAACTCATCAACGGCACACTATCCAAAACAGGACTCGAACGTGTCCAACCCCCCCCCCCCCCCACCCCCACCTTTTATTGGTCATGCGTACATAGCTACAGTGTAGTTATGACGATGAAAATCTTAGGTCACAGGCTCCTCCAACAGTGCAACACAATAAAACAGTTACACAGAAAATTGTGCAAGTAATAGTGAAGTGCAATAAGAGTCTATATACAAGTGATTGGAATATGATATATTTGATACATAATTTCTAAGTAGCAGCCAGATGAATGTTATGAATGTCGTTTCAACAGTTCAGGTATTTAATATTCTTATGGCCTGTGGAATGAAACTGTCCCTGAGTCTGGTGGTTTTAGTCCGGATGCTGCGGTACCGCCTGCCAGACGGCAGCAGACAGAACAGTTTGTGGCTGGGGTGATGTGGGTCTTTTATAATCCTGAGGGCTTTCTTTAAGGTTAACCTGTTATTTTTACTCCACTACATTTATTTTAGTTACTTTACAGATTTGGATTAATGATGTGAAATATAAACAACCCTTAAATCAGACTTTAGTTACACCTGAGTAAAATTCAGTGAAGGTGATTGTCAAGTGCCAACAACCAGGCGAGACATTAGATAGCGGGTGCTTGAGAAGACTCAATATTTATTTGCAGATCCGTATAAAGTATATTCATTACTCGTTAATTAAAGACTGTATATAATGGCTATTTTGCACATCTCTTTCAAGATTTCAAGATTTTTCTAAGGTTTATTGACATATCATATACACAACTACAGTGTAGTTATGCAATGAATGAAAAACTTGGGTCGCAGCTTCCTCAACAGTGCATTACAAGACACCTATCAATATGTGGGTATACCTCCACCATTAAACTGTCATATTCTGCACATTTCTTATAACATCTACATACATCTTATAAGAGTATAATACATATGTATAATATTATATAAATGAGGCAAAGTGGTGCATCAAGCCAAAATGGCCTGACTATAGACAAAAATACCGACTGTCATGGTTTTGAATTGTTGTTTTCATTTTCCACTTTTTATTTTGAAATGTTTTCCTCCTTGTGTCCAAGCCCCCAGGAAGTGCGCCGGACTCAGATGAAAATATTCGTGCTGGCCAAACGGCGGTACTACACTTCCGTTTGGTTGCCAGGCCGGGAAACACTTTTTCCCATTGACTTACATGGAGAAAGAGTGGTCTGTACATCGCTGGATAATTTTTTTAAACTAAATAAACCACCCAGTATGAACACTTGTATAGCCCTTATTAAAAACATTCGTTCCTCAAGTTGTAAAAATGTGCTAATAATATTATTCTGAGAGTTATATCCCTCTGCATTATGAATGCGCATCTAACCCACGGGACCGCTTCGCCTGGCACGTTCATGTTACGTGTTCAGCACTACATGCGTTTATCTTTACCCATGGATGCACAATAAGAACGGACCCATATCGTCTTACTGCCATCCCACGGAGCTGTAATAATGGATATATTGCACATGTTTGCTGTAATTCATCATTAGTAAAATATTATACTACATGGGCTGTATGATTACATCTTGTACCGTAAATGTTGTATTAAATAAAGTTAATATTACCGACGTTAGATTAACGTCCCTGTAGCTTCTTATTGCACTAAGAAGCTTATTGCACTGTGTAAAGTGCAATAATTATTTCATGCTAAATGAAGCTCTGTTGCTTGGATATCACTAGATCCTGTTACAGCGTAATATAAGTACATAACGATGAATGTTTACATTAGCATAATTACTAGCTAGCCGCTAGCTGCTAACTGCCGCCTCGTTAAATGATCCAACTTGCTTTCCTGGGTTCTAAAGTGCTGTGAAGCAGCCTGTTCTCTGGCTTCAGTCTGGGTGGAAGAGCCATCTGCAGCGCAGAGCTCTCTGGGTAAACTCTCCTCCTATTTACAACACTTTTGCCGATGTTTCCAGCACTTTTCAAAATCTATTCCTAGTTTAAAAAGCGATGTGCCTCACCCTGGATCTCCAAATACATCATAATAACAAACCATTACCATACTGTCATGAACGCGCGGTGCTGTTACGTGTACGCAAATTGACTTGCTTGATGTGAACGAGCATTTTGGTTAAAGTTGAGCATGCGCTATGAGCGCACATACGGGTACTTCTCAGGCATGCCGGGTAATTTGTGACGTTTTGCTCTCTCAAAAGTTGGGCCATTTTATCATCATGCGCTAATAAGCAACTCTCATAGGAATGAATGAGGCCCCGCCTCCCACGCTGTATCCAGTTCTTATTATACATCCATGCTTGTGTCTTGTCTGCTCCTACTTCCTGTCTTTAGTTTCCCTGGTGTGTCTGATTGTGATTGTGTCTGGGTCCTTCTCACTTCGGTTAAATGGATTCCTTACGTCCCTCACTTGCGTCGTTTCCCGGCGACTAGTCCCTCTCACCAGGGAAGCATGGAGAGACGCAAGGAAACCACGAGAAGCAGGGAAATGAGTTTTAAGAGCAATGGGACGTTCTTTCCTCCAGAGCGTCACGTGAAGCGACGTCCGTTTGTGATAACGCCGCACAGCTGTTCGTCTGACAGCAGCTCTGTCCCCGTTATTTTCACAAACACCCCCGCCTCTGTTAGTACACATTTACTGACACAAACATTTGTATCATCTGTTGTAGACCCAAATAAATAAAATCAAATAAGAACTCATTCTCAAAAAAGATAAACGCCATTCTTAAAATGTATAAACGAACATTAGTTGGATTAATATTGATTAGAATGCACAATAGAAATAAAATAATTGAGAGAAGAAAAAGAGATATGTTATCTATCAAAACCCAGTTAGATTAACATTCATTGGATTGCACACTTTGTTTGTTTGTTTGGATATTTAGCAAATTAACATTTTAAATAGCACTTAATGACTGACTGAATGGAAATGACAATAAATGAAAATGTAAAACGAAAAAAGCGATCATGAAAATGTTTCCAAAAAATGAAGAAAATGATTTTTGACCACTTTGTTGTTCAGATATATCCCATATTTGTAACTAAATGATACATTAATTAAAGTGAACCCCGTGAGGTTCATGTATTTTCTTCACTCCGCTGGGAAACTGCTCTCATGTCAAGAAGCATCAGATCAGTGCATGCACTGCATCGTCCAATCAGTGAGCGATACACAGTAAGGGGGCGGTGCGAATGTCTGAGGATTTCATCGAAGGATGGTCTGGTGGTTCCTCGATTATAGCTCCTCCATTATCGCTCCTCGATCCTCCGTCCTCCGGCAGAAATAAGGCCATTGGGACGCTACTCAAGATGGCGCAGACAAATCAACTTCCGGTGAGACAGAGACCGAGGAGTGAGGAAATGAAAAATAAGAGAAGTGAGAAAGCCCTTGTGTTTCTGCCTCCCCTGCCCAGCTGTGTCTTGTCCTGTGATTACCCTTCTGTGTATTTAGTCTTGTCTTCCCCTGTGCTCCATGTCTGTTCGTCGTCGTTTCTCGTCTATGATGCCTGTTAGTCTCTTTGCTCTTGTCCATGCTACCTGTCACGCTCAATGTTTGCTCCTGAGGTTTTTTGTCCTGATCCTTCCTCGTACTCCCCCGGTTTTGGTATGTTAAGTTGTTCCTTGTTTTCTTTTGTCATTCAGCTTTGGGAAATAAAGCTCGCTTTTTGTTACCTGACCTTTTAGTCCTTTTACTGCATTTGGGTCCTATTTTTCCCCAACCCTGACACCGACTTCTTCCCACGATCTTTGAGCAATCTTCCTCGTCAATTTGGGCTTGGTAAAACAATTCTGGATTTAAATTCAGCACATTTACGAACTTCTAGGACAAAATGACTTGAATAAGGCCTTTTTAAAGGTCCGCCCGAGTGTTGACTTTCATAAAACAACCTCATTCCCAATGTTCATCAATAGGAGAAGTCGTTTTGGGCCCACAGATGTCACTACAAAAATGTGCTTTGCTGCATCACTTTCTGACGTAGGAATAACATACAAACATCTCAGTTGCTGTTATACTTCAACTCACGTACTAAGTACTCCAAGAATACAAATAATAATTGGATATCTGCAAACAATAGTTTCCGTTGTCCCCGGAGGGTGAATCGTCATCAGTCTCATTGCTAATGGGTTTAGAGATTGCTGAAAGTGATCAATGGTGTAAAATACCCTTAAAAAGTGTGGTTTGAGGTTATTTTTTGTCAGTTTGCACATACATTACAATATCTATTCACGCTAAATAAGCAGTTGCAATTTCTTTCCGAGTGTGTATAAAGGTGAGTGTCCAATAAGTGCTACTCCGATAAGTGCATACATGTACAAGATGTAGCATGACAAGACAATAGCCGCCTAATGACGAAGGGCACACATTACATGGAACAAGACACAGATATGGACGACACAGGACACTCTAGGCATGTAATGGTACAAGACCCTCATTACAGAGGACAAGACACTGCAGAGGACAGGACGTAAAGTGATCGAAGCCTCTCCAGAGAGATAAAATGAGATGAGAATGGCAGAGCGAGGGACACAGGATGGGAGAGTTGAGGGGAGAGGACGAAAGAATGAGCGAAGGAGGGATGAAATAGGAGGACAACTCCACTCAAAGAGACCCTATCGCTCAAAGTAATGATGATGTCTTAGTTGGTTAAAAAGCAGTGTTAAGTATTGGCCGTGTTGAATATCAGGAAGAGCTGGCTCAAAGAGATGGATGGCATCTTAAGTAACAGCATCCTGATAGATATGTTGGCACAGGAGCCGAGCATGACGCGTACTGTAGGGAGAGAGGGAGAGAATATTATATATATATTATTATTAGTTAAGAGGAAGAAGGAGACTATTTCCAGAGTTTTGTAAAGAAAGACATACTTATTCTGCTTAACATCTAACATGGTTGCCCTGTTTTACTTAAGTGGGTTGAAGCAAATTGGTGACAAAACTATATGAGTTGGAAAAAAGCTAGTTTCAGTGTTAACAAGCCAGAGATGAAATCATACAGCATTTTGACTTTTTACTCTCTTCTCCCAATGCACTTTGAGAAACAAGTTTTTTTTTACCAATGGATTTAGAGCAGAGCAGATGAAAAGCAGCAGGACAAACAAGTGCTTTGAACTAAATACCAGAGTACATAGCACTGACACTCGCCATTCTTGCCATTTTAGTCACATACAAAACACATCTGAGGCTGATGGGAATGTTAAATCCAGAGTATTCCTATTTGGACTTGATTGTGGTGCTATAGGCTAAAGTCAGGTTGATTATCATGTGGCTGAAAATGATATAAACTTCATGGTAATATATTCAATAGTTGACTCAATTCACACAAAGATCTTAACCTCATTGTTAAGATCTTTGGAATCGTGACTATTTTCCTAAAGGAAAAGCCAGTCACTCTGTTCATTCCCCGCGACCATGCATTCATGTACTAAATATCATGGCAAAGCTATTCATATTTTTGGAGCTATCTCAAAATGATAGACTTCTGACCGAGATTGATACCTCCAAAAAAAAGAATCAAGATAAATTGATAAAAAATGGAATCCCACAGGCGACACCGTTTTTAAAATTCTAATCTCAGTCCTGAACAATGTGTGGCCTCAATTGTCCTTCTTTGAGTGATAAGACACACAGAACCTGTGTATGTTGTGGTAATATACATTAGTGTCTGGAACTTTGTAGGTTTTAGCTATAGGTACTTTGTTAGGCAATATCTACTAAATGGTTACACTAACAATCAATCGACAAACAAACAAAAACAAGGAAAATATGAATGTATTAAAATGTTTTTATTTGGAAAATGTGCAGAATGAATTGAACTGTTATCATGTAGTGGGATGTTAGGAACAATAATACATGCCCCCACAGGAGATGCTCATCATCAATGAGACTATATATAAATATATATAAGGGAATATTGTTATTGTCATCAAGACGATATTTAAAGAGTAAAAACAACAGGCAAACCTGAAGCTTGCCTTTTGAAAATGTCTCCATTTATCATCACCTTTTGACTGCTCTTACTCTACGAGGGTTATTTTGTCTGATGGGACTGATGCAGCCCTCCTCCCCAACCACTCCAATAAGTGTTTTTCAATTACTGCTGTCAGCTGGTAATCATCCAGTGATGAATAGTCTGATATCCAGCCTTTATATTCATCTGCCTTCTTTGTTAGATTGTTTCTCAACAACGCTGCACTTGTGTGTGTGAGTAGAGGCAGAGGTAATATCTTTTTTCCTTTACAAAGTATACAAGGTGAGATTAAACGAATGGCAAAGTAAATGAATTGTGCCTTGTTTAATTTTTCATAACACAAATGGATATAAATTCAGCTTTTCTGAACAATTAAACCATCTGATGTAATTCCTGAGAAGACATTTTATTTATATCAGATATTTACGATTATTACTCATCATGGATGATTATTGCAATCTGTTTTCTTTTCAAGCTATTTTGGTGCTAATAAAAAAAGCACATGCAAAAAGTGGCCTAATATTATCATTAGTACCATTATGTAAATACAGTATTATGCAGAAAGCATGTAATTGCACCAAATAAATGGTCATACAAAGTAGATAGGGAAAATGTTGATTTTATTACTTTTGGGTCATTATAGCAAGGGCAGAGTGGTCAAATATTAATGATGGAAAATGGAAGTTATTCCCATGCAAATGTTTATCTTAAGTACATAGAGAAAACAAAAACAATAAAATGGCTATGATGTTATATTAATATTTAGAACATCGCTGTAATTAGATTTTTCTACCAATAATGCACAGAATTAACTGATGTGATAAAGACATTCTCACAAGGGCCTTTGTAGAGTCTCCTTATGTACAAATGTAATTTTAAGACCTTTGTGTTTTGATGTTGCAATTCACAAATAAATACGAGTTAAATCCAACTATCACACAGCAAATCTTGAGACAGGGAGTATTCTCTAATAGAAAGAAGCAGCATAGTACTCCTCAGAATTACGACCATATTGGACAATTTTGTTCCTTTACATTACGTTGCATTTAGCTGACGCTTTTATCCAAAGCGACTTACAATAAGATACAAACTTGAAGAAAACAGAATCATATAAGTACATCATGTTTCATAGAGCCAAAACATTTCAAGTGCTACTCAACTGGCTTTAGATAAGCCAGTCCTTTATTAGTATATACGTAAGTGCTTTGTTAATAATTCTTGATTAGTTTTTAGTCTGCGCTGGAAGATGTGTAAGCTTTCTGCTGTCCTGATGTCAATGGGGAGCTCATTTCACCATTTTGGAGCCAGGATAGCAAACCCACGTGTTTTTGCGGATGGGAACTTGGGTCCCCCTCACAGTGCGGGTGCAGCGAGCTGTTTGGCCGGTGCAGAGCGGAGTGCACGTGCTGGGGTGTATGGTTTAACCATGTCCTGGATGTAGGAAGGGCCAGATCCATTCTCAGCATGGTACGCAAGTACCAGTGTCTTGAAGTGGATTCTAGCGGTTACTGGAAGCCAGTGAAGGGAGCGGGGGAGCGGCGTGGTGTGGGACCATTTAAACCCAATGCCTACATTGGTTGACAACCCTGTCTTCTGAAAAGTCACCCATTTGACAAAAAGCCAATTTGGTGGAAACTGAGCCTGAAAACAAACGCAAATGATTCTGAACGCCCTGTGCTTCAAAAATAAACATTTCCCTGCAATAAACAAAAGTGCATGGACCCACCCCACCCTACTCTACCTCTCCCTAACCAACATCACTTCTCATGCATAAAGCTTATCAATACAACATATAACGAAAACAAAAACTAGCCAATCAGAAGCAAGGGCAGTTCATGCTTTTGCCATAAAGGAATATTCTTTATTTTTGAAGAAATGTGACTTTGGTTGCTATTGGTTTTGTTTTTTTAGGTTAACGGCCTTACGGACACATAGGCCTTTGGTCTATTGGGACGTTTTCTCAATATTGCATTTTCAGAATATTAGGCCTTTGGAATAACAGGGAGTCTCCAATGAGACACTACAACAACTTCAACATATGGATAATAATAAATATTGAGGCTTCTAAATGGGGAAAAAGTAGGGATTACAACTAATTTTTATTTAAGTATGAATAAATAACTCCCTCCAATTCTGGCAATCAGGTTCAGCAGACATGTAAAGACTTTTGTTCTCCTACAATACTTACATTGTGGAAATAAAACAATTTCAATTCTTGGAAACAATAAAATAAAAGACATGTGCAGGCAGAGAGAGGACACCCCCCCCACACATCCCTCCCCTCCTCCCCCCACTCCTCTCTCCATCTATCACATCCAGCAGGTACCACAGGCCACTGACCAAGCCTGTCCTCCCGTCATTAGCCCCGCGTTTTCCCCACGCGATCCGTGTGGCTACCCCTGTCTCCTCTCTCCAGCCCGACACCCCATAATAATATCTCTTTCAACCTTCACACCGTGATAAATAGGGGGTGCCCAGAACAAAAGGGATGGTGGGAAAGGGGGGGGGGGGACCAGTGGGGTGAAGTATAAGAGAATTAGGGGTAAAGAAAGAAGAAGAGCATAAGTCTGACATGTGTGTTTCTGTATGTGTGTGTATTTCTATCATGGCTAACTGTGATAAATAACTCACTGTACAGAATGTTATTTCATGTTAAAAAAAAGTAGGATGTTGACAATCTTGGTGAAATAGCTTTTGTAAATTCCATTAACCATTCCATTTAGCTTTTGATTATTTGACTTTACTGGACATAATGAGAAGTGTAAAGATTGACACAGTGACTAAAGACATGTTCTGTCCTTAATGAGAGTAAAGATCCCGCAGTCCTGCTGACATCACACTGCCACTAAAACCATTACAACCAAAGTATAACTCATTCCAATCCAACCGCAAGAAGGAGAACAAGTGTGACCTCAAATTGTTATGGTTACAAATGTTATTTATTTGCAAATGTAATACTCCCATCTAAGTAATATAAGTAATATAGTAATATACCATGCAGAAACAAGCATGTGTTGACAGTCCCTTTGATAAATGACCAACCTACTCCAATGCCCGAGCTATTGCCACTCGCTCATAATGGCACCAAGTGATGTTAAAAATACAAATAAAAAGATTCCTCGCAAATAGGGTAGCAAGGTACACGAGGACTGATACGTGGGGCTTGTTTGCAGATCTGTTTGTTTGTAAGAATAGTTAACTCATATCTATTGGTTAGTGGTCGATCATGCTGTGTTTTAAATCTAATGGAGCAATGTTTAAAGTTTTTTCAGTCACATAAATACACTGAATATTGCTGTAATTTTACTATATTTTACATGTATTACTTCTAAGCAAGACATAATGGTGAAGCTCTACTTTATCATCTATAGTATAGTGAAACTTTTTAAGTCGCTGTTGTTATTTCACATATAGCAAGACTAGTTTCTCTGCAGATATATTATGCACAATACATATGATAATACTAAACAATAGAACACATTAGAAAACAAATCACCCCCTATCAAGTAACAGATACATGCTTTTACTCTTCTTATACCTAATACATTAGAATGTTGCTTGTATGTCACAGCATCTTCAATATATTTACAGTATTATAATACATTTGAAATATTGTATTACATTTTACTACTTGTGTAATTCATCTCAATTGAAAGACAGCACTTTGAATGTAACCCTTAAATATTACTGCTGCTTACTTCTACAAAGTAGTAGTACTCCATTACAAAATCTCTATACTTTTTCCACTACAGAACCATAAAGTTTGAAAAATATGCAATTAATTACTTTTTTATCTAAGTTAGTAACTTATTAATGACATCACTAATAAGCGCGTTCATGCGATTACTCACATGAGTAAAACAAGGTTTTGGTTTTAAATGGTTTTGTTTCTTAAACATTATTTGAATCTTTATGCCAATACAACTAGCTTTGTAATCACATTTATGAAAATGACATCAACCACATGTGAAGAACACCAATAAAACAAACTCTAAGAGCTTTATAGAAACCTTTTTCCAATGAAAAAACACCCATGACCAAGAAGATTGAAGTAACAAGGAATATCAAATGTGAAAATGCTCTTTTATATGACATGATACGGACTTACTCAAAAGTTCCTCAGATTGCTCAACCGATTGTTGTTCTCTCCACCGCTCACTTTGTCTCGTTGATTCATTTAATCGTTGTAATGAAATAATAAAGAAATCAGGACCCCTCGGCTCCACCAACACAAAAAGAGGGAGAGGAAATCATTATGCGGATTCCCCCGAGACATGTTTTGAGTTTGATGTTAAGGCATAATTAAAAAGTCTCTCTCCTCTCCTCCGTCTCAATCGCTG
>NC_136907.1:56980647-57028147 GCF_949606895.1 Notothenia rossii | reverse complement strand
GGGTGACCTTTTCAATCGTTGCTGGACACTTTGAGTCCGCAGTGAATCCATCTCAGCGAACTGGTGTGATAGGTGATTTCTTGAAGCCTGTCCAATGCTCTTCAGATCTACTACCAGGCTATTGTAATGCATGCACATTACATCTGTTCAGTTGTGTAGTGCTGTACTTGTGTATTTCTGTCATTCGACTCCTTTACATGTCCTCGTGGCAGAACCTTAGGCTAGGCCACAATCTGTCAAACTCAAGGCTCAGGTAAAACTTTTACTCTGAAGAAATATAAGAGTAGTTTTCTCCTTAGACATTACATTATCAGTTACTATGATTGTATCTTCTGATTGGTAGAAGGACTGGCTAAAATTGGCCGTCTGATGAGTACGACCTAAGGGAAGTGTTTGTCTTTTGTCAGTGGATTCAAAACACTTCAAAAGCTTGACTCGAATCATCACACAAAAAATGTAGATGCTAATTCGCAAGGAGTAGCATTTAGATAATGCCCTATTTTAGTGGTCCGAGTTTCTGTTTTGGCCCTGGTTATCAAGTAGGAAGTTTGGGGTTTCGGAGGAGAGCTGATGGAGCTAAAGTTTTTGGTTTTGTTGTTTAAATTGATAAAAGGTCAATTTGTACCTTGAAGATTTGCCTAATGTTGAATGACGGTTAAAAACCCCAATTAAATGGTCTGGATTCTCCGAAATTAGGGTATAGTATACATGATCTTTTTGCATTTTTTTTTTCCTCTTTTGTTCGGTTAGGTTAGCAACGTTAGCACTTGGATGGGAAAGTTTCATAACATGAAATATGTAATAATAGCCTATATGCTTTATTTCTTACCTCAAATGTCCTTGTCAAAATCACATCAACAACTACTAAGTACCATACACAGACTCAATTTAATAGCCACACACACACACACACACACACACACACACACACACACACACACACACACACACACACACACACACACACACACACACACACACACACACACACACACACACACACACACACACACACACACACACGGCGATCGTGAGTTCCCCAGTGGTGGCTGGTGCTCCGTCATGCATCTCCAGCTCTCTCCTGGTTAATTATCCACACCATTAATTTATTGCTTTGTATATTTGTTGCTGATTAGCTCTCCAGTGAGAGAGAGAGCACTCAAGTACACTCACGCCCCGGCTTTGTCTCTCACTGTGAGAGGGGGAGACTATGTACAGAGTTTAATTACAGTGTAACCAAGGGTATAGGGAGCCCCCCCGTGTGCAACCACACCACTATTGGGGTAACATGCAATAAGCTATGAGTGGGAGCCTATTACAAAGTGAAAAACAGGGAAAACATTCCCTTACAGCAATGTAGTTTATAGGTTTGAGCATTTAAGTGTCTAAAAATAGATGGATTCTAATAATTATAATAGTCACATAAAGCTTTTACGATTAGTAGAGTATTTTAAATGCAAGGTTACTAATGCTGCGAAGATTACATATGTTGTTCAAAAATCTTTTTGAAGTACTATTTAAAAAAAAAAAGTTTTTAAATGCAATAATTTGCCGTTGAACCTTATTTTGTAGGTACTCTAGTGTTGAGTAATCTCCTAAATCCATTGCAAGCATACTTTGTTAATTAGTTAACAGTGTCTTATTGACAAAACAGAAACATGTCTAGATTCACAGAACCATTTAATACATTCAAATCAACCGCCTACTTAATATATTTGTATTATTATACTCTGGGTTACATTTAAGTTTATAAGTAATGTAAAGCGAAAACATTGTGCAGTTCAATGTCATTATAATCTTCTCCTAAATTACTATAAATATGTACCTTCATATGTGAACCATATTTAATTCAGAATGGGCAAATATTTTCCATAGAAGCTGGTCACACTTTACTTAAAACAAAAGAATGACAGTATTGTTTTCCCTACTGTTTGCATTGGAATAATAATAATTGCCACTGGGTGAACTTGTTCTGTTCTCACTTTTCTTTCTTCTTTCTTCAGTTTTCTTATCTTTTTCTTGTCTGTGTTGATCCAAGAGCAACAAACGTAGCTCCGCTGTATCAGATCAAGCATAAACTATTGAAATCCCAATCTTTGGTTCCAAATAATAACCTCTATAAAAAGCCTACAGACACACAGACAAAAAAGTCAGCAGACACCCACACAAAGACATGGGAGGGAGCGCGAGCGGCACATAACTTAATAGAGGGATCGGACAGGGGCTAAAAAGGAAGAGTAAAATCATTAGGATGCAAATGAGAGGGAACGATTAGCATGTGTGAGAGATTGAAAGAGATACTGTATGAAAGGCAGAGGGAAAGATTGAGTCGTCTCCGCTTTCACCGGCGTTTTCACTCTGAAAGCAACAACTGTCAAAAGCTTGCTGTCAAAGATCCGGGCGACGGTTGCAATTCATTTTACGCTGATGACTATTTTACCGACTACAGGAATTTGTTCTACAATGCCGTGACTCGTCCCTCCGTCCAAATGATTTCACGCAGCATTCTATCAAAGACATTGATCTGCAGTCCATTGTTTTTGAACTGCCGTCAACTTTATGTGAGTTTACTGAGCTTGAAAACGTAATTCAGCAAGAAGTCATTAAAGCTAAAGTACTAAGCTGATTCGGGCAATAACAGTTTAAAAAAAATAAAACTACTTATATCTGACCTGTTTTTTTTTTTGACGCCAGAAGAAATAGATTGGACTAAGGCCTGTCTAGGACAGTTTGTCTTGTCATGGGCGTTGTGGCCAATAGGAACATCTTTTGAATATTCTAAAAAGTGACAAATAGTCCTATCTCATGGGCTGTAACAAACCATGAATACTAATCATACACGTTTTGATCATACTGTATGGTCAGCACTACTGGGATCATTATCATTCATGAAATATGAAAAAGATAGGAGATAGTCCAATTCAATTAAGGTAATTCACAGTATTTACGAAACACATTTTAATAAGGTGCATATTGGCCAAAGTTCTTTTACTGATAGGTTTAAAAGAACAACTAATTAAATTACATTTAGATAAAAAAAAAATACATTGATTTCAAACAATAATGCAGCTTTTTTTAAAGCAATAAAGACCTAAGACCTCACAATCTTTGTCCACAATTTGGACAAAGATGGTAAATGCTTATTCACTGTTTCTGGATTTGGAGTAGAGCCCGAAAAAAGAAAAAAAATGCAGTACGGGATTAGGTTCCTGATATTAAATAACACGTCACTTTGCCATTTAAGTGCAACTTGAAAGTTTTAGTGATTATAATTGTTTGCACTTTTCCATATTTCAAAACACTACACACCAGTAGATTGATCCCAATTGTTTTAAATTACTCACACTTATTTCCCGTGGACTTTCTTGGATTTATTACTTTCTATTTGTCTATCACCTGCTCTTCTCTCCTCCTCCCCCTTGTTTTCTGTGCCAGCCAGATGAGGTGATTGGGTTCGCTCCACTCTGTTAGCCGCTGTCTTAGCTGTTGAGTCTCTTCATAAAACAGAAATATGTACTGGCTCGGGCCAAAGCCACGACCAAATAAAATCCAGCCAAGTGTCTTCCAGGGAACCCATCCATTCACATCATAAAAATGACTCTTTATTTGTGTTTTTAGTCCATCAGTCTGTTGTTGGCTGTTTGGCTCTTCTTAGGAACTGGGATATCCTCCCCATCCATAAATCCCCCTCTCATCTCTCTCTCTCTCCTCCTTACCTCTGCCCCGCTCGTCCTCTCTTTGAGTGTTTCACGGTGCATCATGCGAGATTTATTTCCAAATATACTCTTGCGAAATGTACTGTGTGTCTTCTTGTTTTGAGGAGGGATTTACTCCCCGTTAAGAAGAGTTATGTACACTGAGGCGTTTTACATCCTGACTCTTGGTAACTGTGTTCTCTGACATATTTCACCCGGGCCTTCGCTTAATCCACATATCAATCCGCACGCTGCTTTGGAAACGCTTTAGCACACATTTACAGCGGAAGAAAATAGATCTCGAGGGTAGAGGCATTTTACAACAATGTCTGAGTTTGCAGTTTTCTTTTTAAATGTATATTTTAGCCTTTGGAAAGAAAGATGTGTTTTGCATTATTCTTAGGAAACGTTATTAGAAAATGTCACTTTGAGATTTGAGATTGTATCTGATTTGGAACAGGTTGCCACATTTATCAAGCCATTTAGCTTTACAAGAGCCACTACACATAGTCGATTGCGGAGCAGATCAGTTTGCGCATTCGTTGCCATACGTAAAGTGTGGCAAAAAACAAGCAGCTCACAAACAATAGATACAAATGAAAAGCTGATTTGAGAAATCAATAAAATGCAGCCAAATTATCTTAAGAGTATCATAGGCTAAGATTTCCACTTCTGGAATATACTGATGGCTACAAAATGTTGCAAAGATACAGACAGTTTTCCGCTGTATTTACACACTCATTTTGAGTGTGATTACATGCTACATAGTTTTAAAGGGCCAAATCAGATATGAGCCTTTATGGCACCCACGCTAGCTGGTTAGGATTAGGGTGCTTATCTACTTAACTTTTTGCCTGCTTGTTTTGCTGAGGCTTTGTGAAATACAAAAATACCATATTTTGTGGCACTGTCTGCTGCTGAGACAAACTTTCTCCCTTTTGTTTTACTGCAAAAAGCACAGGGCTCAACCTTGTGGTGTCTGCCACATTTGTATCATGCTTTTGATATTTACATCGGATAATATAGAATAGCAAATGGAAATTAAGCTTCTCCTCACACACTTCTTCACACATAAAGTGTCCTCATCCTGACCTTTGGTATTTGATCCAGAGAGTGGAATCTACACATTATTGAAGTGATGACTTCAGGAGCACTTCTTTTAAAGGCCTGAGGCCACACTTCATAGATTTCAACATGTAGTGCCTTTTAGTCTTCAAGCTAAATTTGCTGCTGTTGTTATGGGTAAGTAGAAAAATAGGAATCTGTTGGCACAATCAATGTCACTTCACTCTTAAACTCCTTAATTTTGGATTCATGAGGTTATCTTTCTTTCTGTTTTGATAAGACTTGCCATTAGCACAAGCATAAGCATTGACTGTTCTTCCTGGGATCCACGAACATACAGTCAAACACAATTATACATATAAAGCCACTTAAGAACAAAAAACATTTAACAATCATTTTGCCAAACATAACATTTTAAAGACAACTCCTTAGAGCTTAATAGAATTTTTTTATTTTTTTTATACAAACAAATACAAATTATTAATACCATTAATCCAATTGCTAAACTAAATCAATTGTAGCTATTTTATTTCACTTTACATAATCATTTGTTGTATATCATATTTAGTTTTTTTAATCTTTTCCAGTCTCCAAACCTTCACCTTTCTCTTTACCCCCATCTCATCCCCTCAATCTCTCCTTATAATAATTCCTCTAACTGCAGAAATCTGCACATCATTCCCAACCTATTAACCGTCTGACCAGGCACATGATCTGATTCCTGTTTACTTATCTTATCTGGACTGAGATCTAGATTAAAAATACTTTTGAAGATGGCTCATTTTGGATGTGCAGTTTCAGTCGTCTCTCCTTTTCTCTTCCCATTTCACTCTGTCCCCCCCCCCCCCCCCCCCTCCTCAGGCGGTGTATCAGGGCTCTATGTTAATGACAGTTGACAGATAGTTGAAGGGCACGGGCTGCTCCCTGTCAGCCCTGTTTTGGACTCATAATTATTTCACCAGTGTCACGTCACTGTCACCCTCGCCTGCTTAACACTGTCACACACACAGAGCCCCCCCCCCCCACCCGCCTTGCCCGCTGAGCCTTGAGGAGAAAGAGAGAGTGCGTCTGGCTGTCACTCGACCTCAGCGCTGGCCGTTTCCCTGCCAAGACAAGCGTCGCTGCCAAACAGCAACCATCGCTGTGCGCCCCCGTCTCCGTGGTAACAAACCAGAACCACAGCCTTGTGGCAGTGTGTCGGCGTCGGTGGAAGGTTTCCAACCGGAGACCAAAATAATGTCAGGGTGAGGTGTTCTACAACTGGCTACAGATGTGCTGAGGTCTGTAAACCAGGACATTCCAAATATATAGTTGATAGTGAAAGTTTTAAAGGGGCCCTTTGATGCTTTTTGGCATTTTTCATTTCCTGTAGTGTGTTACACAGGTTGTTGTGCATGCAAATGGTCGGACAATGCTAACATCCCAAACTATAAACTCTAAGCGGGTGACCAATCACAATAGAACCGACCAGCTAAACAATCAGAGCACACAGCTTGTTTCAGATGGTGAAAATAAATGGTAGTAAAGGCAGTATGAGAAAAATAAAACTCTTTTTGAACATTAAAGCATGGAAACATGTCACAGTGGAGGCACAAAAAAACATATATATTAACCTAAAAATGTGCGACCTTTAACCTGTTAACCTCCCGCCAGCGGAGGCAGAACACAACAATATTCACAAAACTGTGTCTCAGGGCTTCTTAACATTTAACAACATATTAATGTGTCATACCCTCGGGCCCTAGCCCTTTCTTGGTCCCCCGGCTTCCTTTATTGTGGGTTTTTTTTGGCGCTATATAAATATCATTTATTATTATTATACCCACTTAACGTGAAGAAACTCAGCTACTGTAACTGACGATATGAACCATTTTTACCTAAACAAAACACAACTCTAACACCAAGCCTCTGAATTAGCACTAAGCGAAAGAATGCTAACTTAGCACATAAGTCACAGTAGAAATATTTTATACCTCAGGCAATCTGCACAAACTAGATAGCATATAAAAGCTGAGATTCCACAGATTCCAATGGTATAAGTATCATCACGGCAGCGAAAGCCAGCAAAGACAACACACAACTTCACTTTACGTGGCAAAAAACGACAAATACGTCTTACCTTTGCTGTTTTCTGATCAAAAGTTGTGTTCAAGGGCATTAAAACGCATATAAACCTGCTGAAGGTTAATCCAATGTCTCTGTGTCAATTTGAAATGATTACTGATAATCCATCATAACAGTTATGGCAAAAAACGTAGTTTTCATATAGAGCGTAACATAGCTTTCGGTTTGGGCAAACTGCGTGCTCATCAATCTCACTCCTCCATGGTAATGTTTAGGTGGATTTAGGAACCCCCCCCCCCTCGATTCTATTGGCTCTAACGGTTCAAACGAGGTGTCAATCACCAAAATCGACCAATGGGTTCCAGATATATGGCAAATCCACCCAAATGACCCCAGAGGTGGTTTTTCTTTTCTTCTAAATCTCTCTAAAAAGGTCAAATGTCACTTGTTACATGTACTTATTATATGTTATAGTTTGGATTCCTAAAGGTTTTAGTCTCCGATCCCATCATTCAAGGGTGGTTTTCACTATAAGTAATGGGGTTTCTTTTGGACGGAAACTATAATTTACATTTTTTTACTATGTTCTATCTGAATTTACTTTAAAATAAAAACAATTCTGTATTGATTCCGAGTTTTCTACATCCAACTCACAGGTTTATCATTGCTTTGAGAAAAAAGATTATTAATTTAACCCTTTTAGAAGTGAAGTTATAGTAATTTGTTCTGGGCATGTCATTTTCGAGCCTGAGACCTGGAAAACAGGCTTGGGGCTTAACAGGTTAAGGCAAGACCATCAAATTACTCAAATTGTAGTTTGGAGGTTAAATTGAAAATAGGCCAAGACAAGACCCTTAAATTATTCTCTCAAAATTAAGAAAATGCACAGTGTGTCATACTGTAAAAGTAAAAGATGAAGGATGTAATTGAGCTATTAACGAGGGCCCGGGTCAGAAGCAGATGCTTGGCATGATTCTCATTATCATAGATTTTTTAGCTCTATGCAATCAATGGTTTCATTTCAGCGATTGCAATCGCATACTGTGCTGGTTTCTATTCTTACATTAGATCAATACTGACTAGGGCCATTTACCAGTCACCATCGCCATCAGCCAGCATTGTTAAAGGAAAATCACAGTTGACAGAAGCCAATAAACATGACACAATTAAGCAAATATATATATGTAAACCACTTAGTTATCATGCATCTTTTAAGGCATGTATTAGGCCATAGCATAGAAATATGGGTAATGATTTTGACATTAGAGCTGATCTACTGCTGACACATCATAGCTATAATCAATATCACATAGCTGATAATATAACAAGCATTATTTGAGCAGCGTTATCTCCCAAACAAGATAACAACTGATGTATTTGAATATATAATTTTACTTTGAACTGCAGACATGTCAATGGAAATAGCTCCCAATGGAGCCTTTTGTGTGATCAATTGAACAAAAGCACAGTCCCATCCAAATCAAGGGCACATTTGGAACAAATTTATAGATTTTTGTTTTTAAGAAAAAGTAATTTTCATCCATTCCAATTTGAATATTAGAAGTTGGACACAATTGGTGGCGGTAAATCTCTTGTCAGGTGCCATTAAACCATTACAGAAGAAGACAGCACTACATATGACACCATTAAACAAATGTAAGCAATGTAACGTGATCTGATTCGATGTTTGTTTGTCTGCCATTATTTTCTGTTTTTTTTTTTAAAGCTTCAGTGGACAGTAAAGTGGCATCCTTCAAATATGTCATGATTCATTTGTTGAATATTTTTCCAATTGGTTTTGATTGTGAAACTTTTTTTTTATTCCGGCTTTTTCACACAGGTTTTTCTTTTAAACGTTCTACTTGAGTATGCGCAAAAAAGAATTGAATGGAAATGTACTGACATATGTCCAAAAAAGAGAAGAAAGTGGACAGCTGATAATAGTGCCTTTAGTAGCAAAATAATAGACAAGCTTAAACATATACCAACTATGTATAGCTTCAACAACTTTGAATAATAAAAACCAGACAAACTACATTAAGAATAAATATAGGTTGTAGTCAGAAACACAAAGAGAAGGGTGAGGACAAAGACAAGAAGATTGTGTGACTGTCACAAAAATGTCTGAGGTGAAGAAGAAAGACAGCGAGATTGAAAAGTGGTAAAGCAAGATAGATATATAGACGGAAGCGAGGGAGAGAAAGGGACGCGATCAATGATTTAAACAATAATGCCGCCCTCTGTATTCACCGTCACACTCCCGCTCTCCACCACCATCAGGATTGTCTCTCAGACACACACAAGGCGAGACTGTCCATCTGCTTCATGCTCCGCCTTCCTCTGCTCCTCTTCCCGCGCTTCTCTCTCTCACTTTGTTACCAACACCATCATGTCACCGTCAAGTCACTCCTGCTTAATCTACTGCGCCTTCTCGACTCGTCGTCTTCTCTCTGTCTGTTTCCCAGTTTGTACATTTCTCTATTCTTAGATGTTATCTCCATTCATCTTTGTGTCCATCACTATTTCCTATTATTTGACCTGCCGAAAGGTTTGTTCAATATTGTCAATGTTACTGGTATAAGGGGATATGCAATGTGACATCATGCCAATGGAATTTCAGCATGAATGACTAAATCTTAGTGAAAGAAATTAATAAATATATTTTATCCATGCATTTTAAAGTTTGGGATTTCGAAGAACTATTACAGTAACTTGCTATCCAAGCTGTGCGAATTGTTTGTATGAATAAACAAATTTTAACATCACCTAAATACTAACTTCCATATTACCTTGAGCATGGCTCAGCATTTGACGGACCTTTAACAAAATCAAATCTTGAATCTTTCTGCCAGAAATACCATTTAAGTTACGTTTTGAAACATTTATTTTATAGTTTGGACACTTTTAGAAAAAAATGATAATGTCTATTAATACAACGGCTTACTATTAAACGTCTATGTGACAGCTTGGTTCGACAACATCCCAGCATCATCTTCTTATAAATCCAATCCAAATCATATCGTTAACTACTCTAATGGTGCGCATAGCGAATACAGTAATGATATTTTACAGTGTTCTTAATATAGTTCGCTATCCGTGTACTTTAAAAAAAATATTAAAGTCAAATTCCTCGTACGTGCACCTACCTGGCAATAAACCTGTTTCTGATTCTGGTTCTGATAGGTAGGTTGTTGCATCAATTGAAAAGAGACGGCAAGTTTGTAATGAAGCATTTAAGGATGTTGATAACCTAGGTGGGTGGACATGCCCTCCAACAGAAGCATCCCTAAATGATTCTAGAGATTATTTTGATAACATTTCGGTTTGAAAGTAAGTTTGTTCAAATTGACTTGAATCAGCATAGGAAAAAAACAATTGTCAATCATTGCCTACATAATATACAGTATGATCGTAAATCAACTCAAGCCTAGCAGGAAAGATAATTTGATACACATTGATATGTGTGTTCATGGTAATAGTGGTTGACTTTGTGGAAGCATGCACTTAAAATAAAGTGAATACATGTTCAAAAAGCATGCAGACCTAAACACACACCGCTCATTTTAACTGCGAGTGAGCCAATCAGAAAGTGAATGCGTGTGTGAGCCTCTCACTTTCACTCCCTCGCTCCTCTGCTCCCTCCGTCTTTTCCTCTCTCCTGCTTCCAGCCTTCTGTTTAAATTAAGGTGGACTGACAAACAAATTAAATCTGTCACATCCTGTTTGCATGAATCGGACAGGAAGTCAATATCGTCGGCCATGTTGGTTAGCCGGAGTTCTAATCACACTTCAACACCATGGCAACGGGATGAGGGTGAGGGGCTGAGGTGACCACATGGGCCACGTGGTATTTCTAATTAAGGAAATGCTCCTCTGTTTTAAAAGAGGAAATTATTTATATTCTGCAAGTATTTATTTTATTAAATGTCGCTTTCACTTTTCAACACCTAAATATATAGTTTCCCATCAATACTGTATTTGTAACCGGGACCTCACCTTTAACCTCTTCACCTGAAGGACATTTTAAATTAGTTTGAAGCAAAATGTTCTTGCAGTGCAGAATTTGATGCACTTTTCTGTTTTATTTGCAATGAACTGAAAAATGCTAATGTGCTGCAGCAATATGAATTAATCACAGAACACTATTTCTAATAATTTCCATGTAAAATATATACATCACATATGTAAAGAAAAGGTCTTTCACACAAGTCCTCCGAATCAAACAACTAAGTAAGGTACAGTATAAAAAAATGAGTTCCGTCACATTTCCAGAATTTCAATATCAACTTGGTAAAAATAATTGTGACGTCCCATTCTTAAGCTTTTAAACAGTGTTCATAAAACATCTTTGAATGTGAAATGGGCTCCTGAAACACAGCACAGAAAGAAAACACAGCACATTAAGTCATGCTCATGCCCGTACACACACACACACACACACACACACACACACACACACACACACACACACACACACACACACACACACACACACACACACACACACACACACACACACACACACACACACACACACACACACACACACACACACACACTCAGAAGGCCAAAGGTCAACACAGTCTTCCTGTCTTTAGCCTCTGTTTGTCAAATCAATGCAGACCTTCTTTCTCCTCCACACACTCTCTCCTTTCTCTCTCAATGTGTCCCACACACACTCTGACACATGTGCACCGGCTGTTGTGTTCTGCTCCCTGTGGACCGGGTCAGCTAATCGCAACGACATCAGTCAGTCATACGCTTGAGGCTGTGTGTAGGTGTGCCTGTGTATGTTTGTGTGTGAAGGTCAAGGGTCAGAGGTCAAGACACCTGCAGGGCTGAGTTTGACCCCTCCACCCCCTAAATACACAGGTTCTTTAATGCAGTACATTTGAAGCTATGAAGATTCCACAAGGAGAGAATAAAAAAATAATAATGAATAAGGTGAAGCAAAAAACTAGTGTCGCTATCTTCGCATTTGTTTTCTCCAACTAGGTTTTTAACCTGGACTTTTTTTTATATTAACACTTTACATGCCGGCTGCAACTTAAAAAGTAGATCCCTAAATACATTTAAAAGATTGTCCCCATATATGCTCTCCACAAACAGCTTTTGGATTTCCTATATCTATCCCCACTAATATATCCATTCTCTCCATCTCTCCTCCACTCCTTCCTTCTTTCTTCTTGCCCTCAGGTTAAGTCCTGTTTACTCATTTGACCCCACTGGTCTGCTGTTTAAAAATGCATGAACAATAAAAAAGGATGATCTCTCTCCCGCTCTCTAACTCGCTCTCTCCCCACTCATCCATTCATCCGTCCATCTGCTCATGTTTTTGCAGAGCTCATTCAGGCCCTTAAAGGAAATGGGAATCCTCCGTAGTGACCCTGCAGTCACTGTGGAGACTAACTGATATCCTCTCAGTCAACATGTACAATTCCTTGGCTACAAGGTAGGAACCCATCAGGAACTCAATATCCCATGGGGCATTGGGGCTGATGTTTTTTTAAAGGGTCCATTTGACCCCTAGGACCTTAAAGATGAGGCTCTTTAAAGACGTAGACACCCCACAGGGTATACCCCATGTTTCAAGCACTAACTAGGACTTCATATCCCAGGGGGCCATAGTGCTGGTGCCAAGCTCCCCAAAGAATTGAAAGAGCGGGCAGATATTTTGTTTCTACGAACTGTTTTTGTGTTTACTTTGCTTTGGTGTAGTTTTTTCATTTATGGCCAAATATTTTGTTATGGTTTACTGTTGGTTACTTTCATTTGTCGTATTAATACTGTAGCACAGCGAGCATGTTCAAAATAAATTAGAGACATGGGAGTTTTTAATCGTTACTATGAGTTAAAGTAAAAAAGATTGTTCTCTGTGGTGTACCGATTGGCTATAAGCGTTAATTGCTGTTTTTTTTAAATATCTCACTTCCAAAATATGTGTCCACGGACTAAGATAAGATAAGATAAGATGGTACTTTACTGCACTTACAAGGGCTTTCATCATTTGGCCATAGACTCAATAGCCATTGACCAACTTATTTTGCCATATAAACGCTTAACATTCCTTTTAAATACAATTGTTCAAAACAATGACATTAACATTACACATATTTTCTTCTTTTCTGTCAACCCTCACAACCCTTAGAACATCTTGTAACATCAGGTTTTTTCTCCTTTTCATAATGATTGAAATTAGTGCTGCTTTCCAATGTTCTTGTCATGCTTTAGCACCATACACTTATGATAATGGTAGCACATTCAAACCGTTTCTAGCTGTGTAACCGGGCACCCTCACTGTAAACTTTGAACACTTAATGTATTCATATGTGAGATAGTGTCATTTTCAACCTATTCAGAAGTACAGGGGTAGATAGGGGCATGACGTTTAAAATCCCAGATCTCATGATTATTATCTTATCCTTTGTCAATGTGGAGGTCAGAGGTCAAAGATGTAGAGGAGCTGAAGTTGTTTTGTTTTGTAGAGACAGATGGTTTTGGGAGCATTTGATTTACATTCATCAGTAATACATTTGATTTGGGTGAAATCACATATATCACATTTTATACGTTCCTAATGGAAAAAATGTAATTTTTTACCATTGTCATTATTACGTCTTACTTTACAATCCATACCGGATCAAAATCCATTAAACAAGCTGCATAAAGTGGGTGAATTAAGTGTGAGAAATCTCTTTAACAATCGTACATGTACTTTAAGTTTGTTTCAATGTCACATTCAGAGTTACATCTGCATCATTAAACAGACATTTTTGAATGGAACTGCGGTACAATAGCAGACGAATAGAACAAAACAGACCAGCAAGGACAAACGTTTTAAAACAGCGGGAGAGCCATCAATCTTTCCCCGGATCAATTTCCTAAAGGCCGGGAGATCAGGAATAGAGCCGGAATGGGGTTAATCTGTGGAAATTATTTTGTTATTAATAATAATTTCTCAAATATCTAATGGGCGAGAAAGACGGACTGTAACACTAATCAAAGCTGATGGGAGAGTCTGTCTTTGCACATCAGAAAATGTCCTCCCGTTGATTGCTTTAAGTGGTATGGATTTAGTTCCTATGTATTCTCTCTGAGTAAAAAATGAAATGCATTAATCCCAATGTATTTGAATTAAACGGTACGATTCTTCGCCCGTGCTAACTCAACATTTTCACCTCAAATTATTCTAATAGGAGTTTCACTCAAAAAGAGTTGCATTCAGTGCTATTACACTTTGTATCCTCTGCAACTCAGCAATTTTCATTAGGAAGAAAATGTACTCTGATTCAATTTAATTGCTTTGTTGCTCATAAATAGTCACAATATTATGTTGTTAATAGATTCAATGGCTGTGTGTGTATTCACATGTGATCTTGGTGAGTTAAAACAAGCATAATGAAGTAGCAAAGAGCTGCCTTCATCCCCAGACCCCTGAAACAAGCAATTACGGCTAATTCGTTCTTTTTAAAAAGACAAGGGGAAGCCATTTGTCCTCGATCACACACACACATGCACACACGAGCACAATGTGATAATATTCATGTCTCTACCCCCCCCTCCACAAACACTTAGGAGCTAATTATTGTTATTAGCATCATGGTTGAAATCCCTCCACAAGGACATGTCAGCACACTTCAACATCTGTACACTCGCTTTCTCTCATCAAAGAAACAAGGGAGACGGGGGGGAGAGGAGGGAAGAAGTGACACATAAAAATGTCCTGAGATCACCTTGAAAAGGCCTTAATCAAAAATGTTCCACACTTCCAAGTCATTTTGTTTCACACACAATGACACCATTTCACTGCAGTGGTAATTGCCTCTCGGAAAAATATTGGCTTAATATATACATGAATATTGATTTAGCCATAAGCAGCAGCACCGTTCCCATTATAGGCCAATGTGGCTCTGGTTTTACTATTATACCCATCACACGGTCATTATGAACAAACGTGTTTACTACAATGACAATATAGTTACCATAAAACATGGATTAGACTATGTCTTGATTCCTATTCAAGATGAATGCTATAAACATGGGTGAAGATCAATAAAGTATGGATTGACTTGCATATAATGCATGTCAATGGAGCAGCAGGACTGAATATAGGATATAATGCAAACAATGTAACTCAGTGCTATGGTTTACCTCTGCTCTGCAGGTTTGGTGGAATGTCCTTCAGCTCCTTCTGGGCAGATGCAAGATGGGACATATTACTTTCCCCATGGTCTGGATCTGTGCTGTGTTCCCCTCCCGGTTGTTTGCACCCCGACTACCTCCACAAGTAAGCATCCGTTACGCATCCTGATCAAATGCCCAAACCACGTTTGCTCTCTTCTTTTAACACAAAGGACCAGCAGCTCTACAGTGACCTCCAGAATCTGAGATAAAGTAGAAACAAAGCACCCTATAAAGAGTGAGTTTTGAGGGTTTACCTGGATCAGTACCTACTAGGGCAGGGCTATTCAACTACACATTCAGTTGGGCCAGATTTTATAACTACAAAATTCAGCTGGGCCAGACATTCAGCGGCCTGTAAAAAGCGGGTAGTGACACATTTTAAACAAACACATATTACTGCGATGAAAAACATGCAATTTTTATTCATTGTTCATCTAACAAAGGTAGGTCAAAAAGTGCATAAAAACACAACAAATTAGCATTAATTTAACAGAATCTGAAAAAAAAGTGCACAGTTGTAGCATTACATTTGTTTGCTTTAGAAGTCAAATATTCAGGTTATTTCTTTTTAACCAAGCACATCACGAAGTGCATTTACTGAATACAATAATAGCAGTCTTAATACATTTCCTGACATACAAAAAAAAAAGCTAAAGAGCTCCAATTCAACACAAAGAGGTAGTACTCTAGCAATACTATTTTTTCACTTTTCAAGTAATAACAAAAAAATCATACGTTTTGGTCACATTTGACCCAGACACATTACAAAGTGCAATTAAATGAATACAGAAAGAACTGTCAAGTTACCCTTCAGTGCACAAACCCATAACAAGGGATACGGGTAACTATATGAATGAATACTACACTACACGTCTACTATAGTAAACTAGGTGCTTACTATCACCTCATTTGTGATTTGTCATCGCTGACTTTCTCAATGGGAGAAGGGACATTTTTTGTTTTGAACAAGAGCAGTGATTTTTGGCTCATAGGATGTCAATGCAATCCTAAGACATTGGTGAAGAGTGCTGTCAGTCAGGGAGCAGCGAGTGCTACTTTTGATTGAGTTCATGTGTGAAAAGCTTGATTCACATGTGTATGTTGATCCAAACATACTGAGCACAGAGATCGCTACTTTCTGAACGTTAGGGAACTGCCGTTTTTTGACATCACTCCAAAACTTTGCTGGCCCGTTAGTGCGCTGCATGTCAATAAGTTCCAGTGTATATTTCCCCTTGTCGATGCAGGGGACCACTTCCTTTGCTCTGGTTGATGCGTCCCCCTCTATTGCAACAGTGAAGGGGTCTCTGGCAAAGCCCATCACCTCTGTGGGCAGAGCAAGTCCATCCAATCGACCGGCAAAGTTCTCTTTCAAACTCACAATGAAATCTGTAATCACATCCGTGATTTGTGCCGGAGATGTGATGTGTTTGGGGAGCGTCGGAAAATGCAGCATCCGACCCGTGCTCAAGTCGGTCGCGAAAAGGTCCAGCTTGACTTGGATCTGCTCCACAAGATCAATGACCGTTTTGTCTCTGTTTACGCTTCAGAGTTGAGAGAGACATGTTTTAGAGTTGCTATCATAGGACCACCGTTACTAGCACCACTAGATGCACTTTCAAAAAACGTGCTGCGTTGTGGTTTGGTGGTTTCTATGCAACGTGGAGTGTTGCGTTCATGGTCTGTACTAGTGTAGGAATTTGGCTATGGGAGGCTGGGCCACTCGGGAGTTGGTTCTGGGCCGCATCTGGCCCGCGGGCCGCCAGTTGAATAGGCCTGTACTAGGGTATGCAGAGTAAAACAATTTTACAGGTGATGCATCAATAAATCAAACTAAGCCAAGCATAAAAATAAATATCGTTTAAAGCTTTTATCAACTTTATTGCAACGTTTTCATCTCCCATTGCCTGACAAAGAACTCTAAAAGATTGAAACATAGAATTCAAATGGATTGAGACTCTGAGTTAACGCCATAGGCTAGACCTACAGTATGCAACATGTAACAACGTGTTAGACCTACTTTGGTGTTGGAGTACAACACAAAATGAAGCAAGTAGTAGCAAACCCCTCACTACATTCAATACTCTTTATAACAGTCATGACAGTATAACCCTTTGTTTATTTTTTGTTATGATGCAGTGCTAACGTCAGTAAGATCACGGCCTAAGTCACTTTGGCAACCCCACAATCTTTGCTGTTGTTTCAGTTTGATCATCTTAACATATTTTGCGGCTGCACTAGAAATATCTGCGCATCACATTCCTTTGTTACATTCTAAGAAATGGGCTAAACAACACAAACACTCACTGGCTGGCTTTTGTCGTGACACTTGAGGAGACACACAGTCCATATTAAGCTCACCATTTATCTGCCTTTGTTATTAACACAATGGACAGGTCTCAGCACTTGACTGCTTTTCAGTGTCTTCCACAAAGACTTACCGGAGATGCTACAGAATAAACACACCCACATACCCACACTCAGACACACAAAATTAACTGTTGTGCTCTCGTCTCTAATGTATCTGTCATATCTTGGGTAAGCCCCTTTGATCTCTCTCTCCGTCTCTCTGTGACAGCTGGCTTGCTGCTCACTGGTCCTAAATGAATTGATATTTCTTCTGGCCACTTGAATTTGTCACTTGACTTCTCGGTGTAATCTTCACTCCTTAGCGACTGCGCCGTCTGCTTGCGTGCATGTGCTCAGAAACCCGGGTTACACAGTTTTGTGCTTTGGATGAAAACACATGGCTAATAGAGTCGCTGACTGTCAGGCCGCCAAGTCAGGCAAAATGCCTCGAGAAGGCCTCCATGATGAACCTGTCAAAGGTGATCTAATTTTTCCTTCAAACGCTAACAATGAAACGTAATCGCCTGCAGCAGCATGACCAATACGGTGGAAGAGAAATCAGAATGTACTGGCTGTGTAAATGCCACTGTTTGCATTCACCTACAGTATGCAGGGCAAGAGTTGTGTTATTCTTAGCTTCTGACAGGTATTACGGTTACACATCGATTCTCTAAATGTCCCTGTCTGTCTAGCTTAGTGATGCAAGAACAGAACTTTTGTAAAACATCTAACATTTATGTAAAGCATTATTGTCAAAGAGGGTTAGTAAACTTGAGCATGGTGCATTTCTATAGTCCCTTTGAAAAGAAAATGTTTTGGAAGACGTTGGAGCAGAATAATGCTATAGTTTAGGGGATTACCGTATTTTCCAGACTATAAGTGGCACCTGAGTATAAGTCGCTCTTATCAAAAAGCGTGTCGTTAGGAGAAAAAAAACATATATAAGTCGCTTCGGTGTATAAGTCGCATTTATCCACTGAGGTCTTCATCCTCTGTGTCGCTGACACTCCGGGGGAAGTGTTTAACCGCGACACAGAGGATGAAGCAGCATGCCCTGCTCCGGGCTGTCCTCAGACTCTCCATCAGAATCAGCTCCGATTAGACTGGCCTTTCTGAATCCCGACAGGATGGTGTCGGTCGTCACTGAAGTCCATGCTGTGTCGATTCATCCAACAATATCCTGGAAAGTTACGTGACGCATCCTCCCAGTTCTTATTATACATCCATGATCCTCCCGGTTGCTGTGACTTTTTTCTTCTTCGGTGGTACAGCAGTTTTTAGTTGTTATGATTGTATACAGTGCCATCTATTGGCCGGAGTTTGAACGCAGTCGGACATACATACAATATACAATATATAAGTCGATTCGGAGTATAAGTCGCAGGACCAGCGAGACAGGTAAAAAAAAACACGACTTATAGTCCGGAAAATAGGGTATTACTGACCTCAAAAGATCTTTGTGGAACTTGGCTGGAACTTGGCTCCCCGCAGTGTAATATTGAAGCATATCAATCAAACGAAAGACAAATGTTTTGTTAGTTTGGTTTCATATCTACTCAGCAGTGTTGGGACTTAACGCGTTACAAAGTAACGCCGTTATTTTTGTCAGTAACTAGTACTCTAACGCATTACTTTTTGAATTCAGTAACTCAGTTACCGTTACTACATGGTGCGTTACTCCGTAATTTTTTTTATATAGTCTTGGCTCCCAGACGTTGGTGAGCGGCGCCAACAGCAAGGCGAACAGAGATGAGAACTGTATTTAAGTACAGTACTTGAGTAAATGTACTTAGATACTTCCTGTGTCACATGCGGAGCCGCGCTGTGGGCATGTTTGTGTTTACTAACAAGACTATCGTGGCGGCGGCGGAGCTCAAGTCGAGTCTCTCCGCCTGGAGATATGCTCACTATTTCACTTTTGTCGAGCACGAAGAAAAGAACGTTTTAGTTAAATGTAAGTTGTGTCTTGGCGGGTCAAAGATCCTATCTACTGCCCAAAACAGCAATTCAAATCTGTTGAAACATCTGCAGAAACAACATGCTGGGACGAAGCTAGTAGCTAAGACCACAGACCCATACTCATCCGACGCCACTCCACCTCCACCTAAGCAACAGCGGCTGGATTTTAACCGAGAGACTGCTAGCCAGGGAAAAGTTGATAAAGCCATTGCACGGTATGATGTAGAAAACATGCAGGCTATTTCTACTATTTCTATTGCTATTTCTTGATCAACAGATTGTATTATTCTCCAATGCAACAACAGTACTGAAATGAAGGCTATAAGGGCATTAATGGGAGCCCTTTTTTTAAGTAACTAATGCGTTACTGTTCACAGTAACGCATAGTAACTAGTAATGGTAACTAGTTACTGGTTTTCAGTAACTAGCACAACACTGCTACTCAGTGATATGATAAAGATATATTTTGCGTATATAGATCAACCAAAGCCAGTATGCTATCTGTGTATGTGATACAGTACAGTACGTGAGGGTCCACTTGAGCCTTTATGATCACAATCAGTAGGGTTCGCTACTTGGCAATTCTCGATAACTCCCCTCAAGAACCAAAAATGAAATTATTCAGCATGGCAAGTGTAGTTAGTTTTTAAATGTAATTTATTCATATCAGTTTGTATCTGTTTTAAAATATCAAAGTCCGTAGGTTTAACAGGTAGACCAGAAGAAGTATTAGTTAACGACTTACAACATGTACATTTCCATTAAAATGAAACAAATCACATACTCAACCTCCCATCTGTTCCTGGCTTTCCTTCAGTCTTTATATATCCATCTGTGTTGGTATCTGTCTGAGTCCAATCACTCCATATCTCCATCAAAAGCACGCTTGAGGAATATGGCACAATAATATTCAGCATAAAATCAATGGCTTGTTTAATTTAAACAGGGAGGAAGTGGGAAGGCTGGGTAATTGCAGAGAAAGGCCCACAAATCAGCCGTCCTTGTTATCCCATTTGACGGACCATTAAACGTCTGCAGAAATAAACATTATTTTTAGCTTAACTACCAGCTTCTGCTGGCTATGGCGTGGACGGACAAATCGTTCCAACAAAAAAATAAAGAAGGAGGACAAAAGTCTGGGTTGTTTGTTTATGCAATCATGTTTGTATTTATTCCCTATATTTAAATTGACAGCTGACCGTTTTTGATAGATCCATTGAAATATATAAACAAAACAGTTTTTTATATTAAAGGCATTGCTAGAAAATACGTAATGTAATCAATTGCTGGGACAAAGTTTTATACTGATGTTGAAGCCAATGCAAAGTATTGTTATAGTTATTTTGTTGTGAACATGAGAACTTCATTAGGAAACCATCTCAAATCCGAAATACAAAGTCAATAATATTTTCAACAACATGCTTTGACCTCAGTAGTCAATGATTTAAAAAAAGCTACTAATAACTTAATTAAAAGGCTGGCACATCACACTTCAGCTACAAACAAATCCCGAAAAGTCCTTTATTTCATCTTGGTTTTGAGCAACCAACCACACAATGATTTAATTCTAGAACAAAACGGATGCATTTCCAATGGTCAAACCCATTGGGAATACAATGGAGCAGCAGCAGGGACAGTTTGAGTGGAGGCAGTAATATGGAGATTACTTGGACTATGAAATAGGATGGTTTTACTGGGTAGATGATGATAGAAGGAGGCCTCTTCACCATCTCCACCTGACTGACTGAGAAAATTACTCTTTCCCTATCTGTCACTGTAGTAACCCCCAGTGCCCCTCCAACCCCCACCCCTTATATTTATCTCTGTTTGAGAGAACAAAGCAGATGTATGTTAGATACCCTTGCAACCTCCCCCAGCTCCTCTCCTTTCTCACAGATAAGACGTTTTTTTTATGTTGCCCTTGATAAATGTTCCCCCGAGGAGATGTCAGAAATTAACTTTATCTGGTCTTTAATTACGATACATGTGCTTTGATGCATCTCTCGTCCCCCCCTCCTCCCAAACCCCAACATCACCCTCAACAGCCCACCCCCGACACTGTCATTTTCAAAGCTATTTTAAGACAATGTGTGATTATCTGTGACATTGCTTGACATGTGCCTCAAGACTGTCTCTCTCTTCACTATCTCCGCTCTCTCCCTCCGCCTCCCGCTCTCTTTCTTTCTCTCTCTCTCTAATCAAAAAGCCAAACCATGCAGACAGCTCAGAGCAAATAACAAGTCACTCCCTGCGGATGTTTGAAGATGACGGAGCGACCAGAGCGACGACGGAGGAAATGCACTCTGATGTTTCCCAGTCTTGAAGCCAATGCGATATTTCAACCAATAATTTTTTACCAGTATTTTCAGATTTGTTCCTTCATCCACGGATATGCATGAGATATTTGTAATGTGGCAATAGATTTGGACCTTATTCCAAATGCTAGGATTGTATAACTTTACAAAAGTAGAGATCAAGCACGCACAAATTCCATGAGTTTTGGGTTAGGCCAATAAGTCCTTAAACTGAACGTATACAGTAAGTTTCAAACTACTCAAACATCATATTATATAACTGCCATGTGTCAATATCAGTATAGCATTTAGGACAACTAAAAAATTATTCTCATAAACCTCTTCGGATTTGACATCTCTGGTAAGAGCTGATTCAGTTTAGGCAACTAAAAACAATATTGTTTTAGTGGAAAAGTAATAACGATGATTAAAAGAAACCAAAGTTGGAAGTTTGTTGGTAACAGCTGTCTCCCGTGTCAAAAGTGCATGATTTCCATCCTTCTTGACCTCACAACAGGCTTTGATGGCAATGTAACAAGTGTGTGCAGCACACCCCATTCCTGTCATAGACATGCTAATAAAGTTAGCCTCTTTACTAACCATAACCATGATTATTCTCTATTCCTAACAAGAAATAACCCTAACCATGAATAAGAAATGCTGGTGTGGTTGTAGCGTAGGTGTCAATAACCTAATAGCAGTTTTTGGGAATTGTCCATAATCAAAGCTCTTGTTTGGCAGTAGAACTTGAACATTGGTTGACAATCAAAGTGTTAATATAAAAATAGTCTTTCATCATGAAAAAATTATGGAAACCAACCACGCTCATCAAAACTGTACATTAACTTGCTAGGAAATAGGGGCAAATGTGCCTGGGGGTACAGTTATTCACTGACAACTGGGACAAATCAATTACGATAAAAATTTGAATCTCCTATTATTAAACCCAATTTATAATACTGTACTACTATAGTACAGTATACAAGTTTTATATAAATCCTATAGGATATAGAAAATTCTGAAGCTAGAATCTACGGAGCATTCCAGCCTTTTTGTATTTTCCTAATTAGGTTTATCTCTTATTTACCCCTCCCACCACCATTTCTTGTTGCAAACCAAACTAATGACAGCGAATGTTTTAAAATATAGAGCAGTCAAGTCTGAAAGTGAGGACTGGGACAACGTCAACATTTATATTAAAGCAGGTTTAGATGCCAAGCAGTGAAACATTGATGAAATTACCCATCTACCTCCCCTCAGATGGTTGCCCATGTATCATAGCCAGAACAAATACCACGTAATTACATAATTAATCAGATCATGTATGTTTCCTTTCCCTCCCTTCATTTTTTTCCTTCTTTTGTACAAGAGTCAAACGCATGTAATCACTTGTTCTGTAATGTAATCTGATCAGGGCCATGTAATTCTTCATTTTCCAACAGCTCCCTGGAGCAACGGATCTGAGAGCGAGATGAATGCGGCTGAGCCTCTGTCCCTCCTCTCTTTCTCTCTCTCTCTCTCTCTCTCTCTAAATGTGGCTCCTTCAGTGTGGTTAACCGCTTGGCTGTGTTTCTGCTGGCAGCTGCGCCTCCCGCCACAAGACAATACCTGTCCTCCTCACTTGTCTCTCCATCTATCTATCCATCCATCCATGCTCCACTTTCCTTTTCACCTCCCCATCTTTATCTCCTCCAGTCAGCTATCCCCATTCGCTTCAGTCTCCTCATCCTCCCCTTTCGTCCCTCACTTCTCCTTCCTCCCTCCCTCCAGTGGCGACACCAACCATCAGGTCCCATCTATCTGTGTGTACGTCAGCAATTAGAGCGTCGTGGCAGCCAAATGCCAGCCATGTCCCCAAGCTACACACACACACTCAAAGGCTATGCCCCAACAAAACAGGGAGAGAACAAATCACACCATCATTTATAATCTCGCTGCGCTTAAATCTAATTATATTACAGACATATGGATTTGGCGGCATGCACGGCCGGGTGCTATAAATTCCACCAATCGTAAATTATTAAAGGAAAGATAGAAATGACCGTTGCCTGTCCGGATTAGCTGTAAATCACACTCAAACATGGTTTGTTTAAGGAATTAAGTCCCACGTGGTGTGAAGGACCTAACAGGGTATTACTTTAGTCACTGGGTGGTAGGGAGGGTCAAGTTTGAGCTGCCTTAAAATATCAGAGGATTACAGGTTCAAGTCATAAAATAGACCAGGGCCTCCCGCTAGGAAGCCTTTTCTTTATCTGTGCATATACCAGCAAGCTCAAAAAAGAGAAAAAACGGTTTCACTGCTTCACTAAAGAACCTTACTTTTCCACCCAATTGCTGTGTTCTGAGAAAGCCTGATAGCCAAGGAAAAGAGCAACACAAATAAAGCAGAAACCCACAGTTTGTAACAGCCTCTCCACTCTTCCTGCCTCAGTCCAGCCCTCCTGGCTCAATCTTTGAAAAAGTGGAATTCAATTTAAGGATAAACTCGGCCAAGCAAAGGTGAAAGCAGGCCGTGAGAGGGCAGCCCCGGCCCTCTGCTGTCAGCTCGGCTTTTCATTATCGCTATGTCACTTCAGAGGAGATGTGAGGGGTTTCATAACACAAGGACATGACTCAGTTCAGATGGAAGCTAAGAAATCTGCTGAAAAATACAGAGTCCTTGTGTTAACCTGTGTCTGCTAACACACAATGCTGTACACTCATGCAAGGGGAGGTCTGGGTGTGATAGTAGATGGCTTATCAATCATTACTTGCATCTAGAAGTGTACAAGTTAGGTTTGAATGAGTTTTTTTTATTCTCAGAATGAAATAAACAGATACATTTGCTAATTGTATATATCCAAGGCCACGTTCAGCACTGTATGAACATTGGCAGCCAATTCCTTTAATGAGACTGTGTTGACCAAACAAATAAATGCAAACGCCCATTTTTCACAGATCTTTTTTATAATCTCTTTATAGAGATGTTTCCATAAGAATGCAGAATCTGTGGGCATGGGGACATGCTTTAGCTAGGCATCTTGGTTTCCGCTTGCAGTCCGAGTACTGACTAATCCATTTTGGTCAAGCTTTGGTCGAATGCAATTTAACATTCTATTTGGGAGCAATAGCAGGAAACCATTGGCCAAAATGCATTCTCTGAGCATATTCGTCTGACCATTTTCTTGATACTATGAAACCCCCCAAATATTGCCCCTTGCCCCAAGAGGCTTAACACTGTCCGATTTTTAGCAGATGCATTGAGATTATACGTTATAAAGTGAACACCAGGTTTTTCTTCTTTTGAAATGTATTTTATGCATAGAGTAGTGTATATACCAGTATCCTGGTGTACACTGAAACGTTGGCAATTGTGACAGTAAAAATACTAGTGTGGTGTGGCACCCCCTCATTGTGACCAGCCTCATTCAAATGAATGGGAGGGCTGTGTCTTTTACCACAGGACAAAAGTCAGCCTCAGCATTGCTCTGGGTAATCCACAGAGCATGCTCTCAATAGAAAGCAGTCCACAGTGAAATTTATAGAGTTTCATAAAACACTGATTGAGGCAAAAAAAATGAGGCCTTTTAAACTTTTTTAAGATAATTGTTCAATGTTGCAGGCACAAACCAAATCACATTTACTTCCATTGTTGTAGAGACTGATCAGTTAAACATATTGGGAAATAAAACTGTTATAATCTTACACACCTATAAGCCAATGCATAGTATCCCTTCTCCCTCTGATATCTACATTGGGAATGCCTTTGCTTTAAGACTGGGATGCCTCAGCAGTGCAACAGGTGCTATCAAAGTGCTTCCTAGTCAATACACACAGAGCCAGCATTTAAAAACATCAGAGGGAGGGGCTAAAGAGAGTGGCATTAGACTTTGAATGGAGAGGGATCTAATACATGGATGGTCCTCTTCCTCAGTCAGCCCATTGACTCCAAACTGAGCCTATTAGCAAGACAACACACCACTAATGGCACTGCTACTGCAGCTACTGCCCCTCATGTGTATGGAGACCACACACACACTCAAGCCTCTTCACTTTTCCCACGCTATTGTTACCTACAACAACGGTGTATTATAGCGTTAAACCAGATCAAAGTTCCATTAGATAACCATCCAAAGTCTCCTATGATGAACTGTGTGAGGGAGACCTCATTTTGGGGCATTTAAGATCTACGACGTTCAGATTAAATATATATATATATCCTTTATATGTATTTATATATATTCAATCTGAAAGAAAATACAAATGTATCTACAATTAACTTACTTTCTGTTTCTTTTTATATGAAATTGATTCACACTGTCATTGCAGGAGTTTCCACTTCCAGTTTAGCAAATGAAAAGTTTTCTCCACTCTGTATCCTCTCCATTGCAGTAAAAGGCTTTTGGCCCATGCACCCCACCACTAGTTTTGACTTTAGTTCTAATTTTCTGATTTGCTTGATTGTGCTCATGAATGAGCTCCTTTTAGATAACATTTATCAGTTGTTTTATCCTTTCTGGGCCAAGTCTAAACCAAGCCTCAAAAACACAATTGTGCCACTACAGCACCAAGGGTGTACTAGTAGTTATACACTGAAAGGAGTATACTACAGAAGAAGACAGTACTAAGCTGTTTGTAATGTTTTATCAATTCCACATGTGACCAGCAGGGGGGTGTAGTGGAGAGGAAAACAGGCTCGAGGCTTCTCTTTTCCTCTGTTTTACACACAGACCCCCAACACAAACACAGAGACACACTTTATGCTCAAAAGCTATATTATAAACACCCCATAAAATCTGATATATTCCAGGGCTAATAGTTTGGGGATAAAACTTGTGTCTGTACTTTGCCTTGTTGACTAAAATAGTGGTCAGAAAATGTTATTAATGATAGAAGGTGCATTCAAGGAGCTTTTCGTAATTTGTTTTTACTTATGAGAGAGTGTACAGTCACAACAGTTATGCAAGTTCACTTTTATCTGAATCAATATAAATAATACCTTTCAAAAAGATAACTTCATTACAACCAACCCCAGATGCCAGGGGTCTTCTTTTTTCTTTTCTTTTTTAAACAACACCGGTTTGAAAAATAAATAAATTCTGAAGAGGAAGTTTGAAGAATTTCTCAAAATGAAACAGCTCACTATTCTTCGTGCCAACCTTTCCCATCATGCTTTATTTGAAAATATCTTTGAAGTTTTGGTTAATCAACGCCAGGGGACTTTGCCACAGAGCTGCCGGTTTAGTGAACTTCCCTCTGTGTGACTAACTTCAGTCTGTAGTGCGCACTTTATAAGAGTGTCTAGTCCACTTCTTTTTCTTAAGAGGTGGACTTCATTGGCTTTATGGCAAGCAGTCTCTCTAACGGGTGAAAGAGAAAGAGAGGGAGGGAGAGCGAGAGTGTGAGAGAGAGAGTAGGGGGATAATTCATTCACTTTGCGCACAAAGCGCAGTGGAAATCACCCAGGGGAACGAACCAGCAGAAACAGGGGAGAGGCAGGAGGGTGGGGTGTCCACACATGCACATGGATACAAAAAATAATAATACTAAAAATGAAATGTATCCTCTGATCAATTCTCCTCGTTATGTCTCTTTTTCGTTGGAACTACAAGAATAAAGACACATGTTATGTTTTTTTGACTGTAATAGCAGAAATATTGTCACAGCTGACATTATCTTACACCCATGAACACTGTCCGGTCCCTTGATCTCACGCAGAACAGGAAACAGAGTGGTGTCTGAAGGTTGTGTCCCTCTGTGTGGTCAGTTTTAAAGCTAGATTAAGATTTTGTAATAGAAAACTAAAAAGTGTATTGTTAGATAATAAATTTAGCGATATTGTGTGTTCCCGTGTGCTTGTCTTTCGTCAGTGAGCGACCCGAGCGCTGCGCGGCAGCACTGAACCTCGAGACGCTCTGGACCCTGGACACCCCTCCCTCCCCCTCCACCCCCACACTCCCAGCTCAGCCTCGCGCAGCCCGGCTCCCAGCCTCACACACGTCGCCGTTGAGCACTGTGAGACCCCCACTCCCCCCTCCTCCTCCTGCTCCCCTCACACCACCGCCACCACTGCCTGCCACCATCTCTGCGGTCCTGCCTCCCTCCCCGGCTTCACTCCCCTCTCCTCACTGATCGTCCCTCTCGGTGTTCCAGCGGAGGGGCTGCATGCGCGATCGCGCTATTGATACCCACTTTACACTGTGTTTGTGGAAAGTCAGCCTCTCTCTCTCACTCCCTCCCTCGCTCTCTCTCTGTCCTCCTCTCTGGCTGCGCTTTGGTAACCTAACAGGGAGGTGTTAACTACTTTTGCTTCCACAAAGCGCCTCCCGTTATCTCCGGTGCTGCTGCGCAAGAGCCAGAAGGGCCACTGCTACTGATATTCCCACCCCGCAGAAAAAAGTTTTCGGTTTGTTGTGAGGATAAAAAAAGAAGAAGCCGGAAACGGAGGAGTCGTCTGGTAAAGGAGCGGATTCTGCCACGGCGAGGTGAGTAACACTGACTGGCTTTTTGTTGTTGTTGTTTGGTTTGGTTTGAAGCTCTTACGGTTTGTGTTTCCACACCTTGCTTGCGTCCCGCGGCTTCTTTCTGGTTTGGAAGCAGATTTCGAGTCCTCTCAATAAACTTTCTCCGGGATTTTACGCTTTGGTCGCTGCTCGCGGTGGCGTTTCCACGCGTTTACATATACATAATTAGACAAAGTCACGGAACGGTCTGTCTGCGTTTGGACTCGGACTTTCACGCCTCTGTGCGTGTACGTTTACATAAGTCTATGTCTCTGGAGTGGTATGCACGCGTGTGCGTGTTTATTAGACGTTCCCAAACAAGAAAGTGGTTTCTTGACACGCACTTGAATTGTTCAGTAGTGCGTGTGTCATTACCATTAACACAGATTAACAAGCGATATTACATTACAGGTCCTGCACGGCCACACTCTGCAACTGATATTTAAACTACAACTCTTCATATTCATCTTGATATGACTTATGATGAAGGAGAGTTATATATTTCAGAATTAATGATTAGATCCGCAAATTATTCTCAAACATTAACGCACAATAATTACAAATTGAATCAAAGCCTCAGGGAAAATAATATGTATTACTGTCGCAGAGCTACCAAATCATTCTCAATATGCTGCTCCTGACAAATGAACGTTAGTCGGCAGGTCTGTACTGATTGTTTTTATTTAACACTTGAGTTTTAGTTGTAGTTGTTTACATGAAGACTATAGTGGTTATAGCTGCCTGTATAATTCCATCGCTGGTTTTCAGTTAAAGTTACTATTGCTTTGCAGCAATAAAGTGCTCATAAGGGTGAGGACATGAGGCTTAAACCGCATTATGGCCCTGATATCTGGGGTCTATAAAGCATCTGATGAGCCTGATTTAAATGAATCAGTTACAATGGACCACAACCATGCTGATATCATTTTCATAAACGAATTTGTGTTTTATTCCCGGGTCTACTTTTCTTCATCCAACTGTGACTGTAGTAGGCTAATTAAAATAAAAAAAATGCAATTAGGCCTACTAAAGCATTGTGAAAAAGAACAAAAATGGAAAGTAGAAGGGAAAAGAATACAAACGTTTTTGTACAGAAAAACCTCCACCCATAAGCGTGAGAAATCAAGTCCTTAAATGCAAAAACAAATTATTCTCAGTTTGTCTCAAAGATAAACAGACGGCTTCAATTAAAAAAAAGACGACTCGCTGCGTAGCATGCGCGTGCACGCACACACACACAAGTCTGCACACAGTTGGGAAACACCTGTTAACTAGGGAGCCACTATAATTTACATGCTCCCCCTAAATAAGCAGCGCCCAGCCAGCGGAAGTCCCGGGGGCCTTCCAGCTTCATGGCCGAGCACAGTGAGCCAAAATCGGCTTCCCGGAGCGCCAAGTCCCGCTGCTGCTGCGTCGATCCACCGGATACAACATCCACTTTTCATTTACCTTTTCGGCATTCTGCCGTGAAGACTGGATTATTTATTTTAACAGAATAATTATAAAAACAATGAAATTCTCACGCCTTTATACTAAGAGTTTTTTTCTTTCATTTGTAGGTATAGTTCCTCTTTTTATTTTCAAATAGTCATGGCATGACATTCGTTTTGGTTTTTGTATCTTTTTTTGTTGTTAATGAAGTTCTTCTTCGGTGTTACGGGTGTAGGCTACTGTATACAATGAAAATCGTGGATGAAATCGACTTTCTTTTTATTTCTTTTGTCAGTTTGACTGATAACTTCTGATCTTTCATAGACACATTTTCCCACTATTTATGTTCCCTGTTTTAGTTCTCTACTTGTGTGTTCAACATGTCTTTATCGCATGCATGTCGTTTTTTTAATATTTATTTTTGGTTTGGTTTTGGAACGACCTCACTGCAAACAAGTGAGCAGTCTCGCCCGGATCAACGCGCACTGCCACACAAAACACCCAGACCAGGGAATAATAAAATGTCAAGTGTGGGAAAAACGCAGCGGACCTATTAGTAGTAATTTTCAAGTTGAAAAGTCCTCTCATTGCCAGCAATAAATAGCGCGTAAAAACACACTTTTAGAGGCGGGTCATTGAACTCACACTGTGAAGATTGAATTATAGTTCCTGAAAAATCCCAAACTCCAAATCCCAGATTCAGTGAACCCCCTTGCGATTAATGATTTCCAATTGATTATATTGATTGGTCAGATCAACCAACCCTTCACTTCTAAGGACCAGCCGAGCCCTTTCCTTTCTTACAAACCCACATTAGCGAGCCATAATTATCTTTAAAAGTGGGAAATTAGACGGGAATGGATAAATTACAGGAACAAAATGTCCACATTTTAATTTAATCAAATACAGTAAATATATGGCGATTGGTTTCCGGGAAGTTTATGTTTTGCACATTTCTTATTAACACCTGATGATGAAGTAAGGCGAGCACCTGTAGCCTAATTATCCGTAAATGAAACATGCATTTCTCCATTAAAGGCGATGATACACAGCCCATTCCTCTATATATGACACACATCACTATGCATTTATTGGATCAATAATTTAGATGATTCATGTAATGCAGAGTATAGCTTTATTTCATATATATTTGTAATTTTTGCACACGGTTTTATAAATTGAAATTGATATTTAGTTGCTATGTATTTAATGATATGTTAATGATAACAAATCGGATTTGAAGGATAGATTTCTGGCCCATTGCTTAAAATGTATTTAAACGAGCATTTAAATAGGACGCTGTTTATTATTAATTAAAACAAATTCAAGCCTGATTTTTTCCTCATACGCATGATTATATTTCGATTTATTTAAGCATGTTTTGAGGTTTTACTGTAATCTAGAGTGATGCAACACTTTTTCAGTTTATCTATTTTATGTTAGTGATTTACAGGCCGCCGCTTGTTTCATCTCCACATTTAAACGCGATTAGAACAGCTTGATATTTTTCTTTGATAGGTTGTAGAAGTCTAATTTTTGATTTTATGAATGTTTAAATATGAGCTTTCCGTTCGCGTTACAGTCTGTTCGGTATTATTAATTATGTATTTGGAGCCTTGGGATTACACAGATATAAATCACAATAAGGATGCCCATTTTCAATTATAATATTATGTTTGTAATGGTTTGACACATTCAAGTATAGCCTACCAAACGAGGCATAATGCACATTTGTTTTCTCAACCAATTCAACCCTCTATATTTGATTAATTCACCCCATGTCTGTGTTTTCCTCACTTCGTCATTTAGGCCTCATCTCTTTCTCTAACCTTCCCAAAGGAGTAGTCTGTATAGGCGTAAAGAGGGGGGGAAAAGTGTCGTGGTTGGAGTTAAAGTAGCAAAAGATGATTTATTTGTCAGCGTTTTCGATTCAACCCCCTCCACCACTTCCTCCCCCTTCTCTCTCTCCCCCCCTCTCAGCAGTCAGCTGTTATTGCCCGCCATTGATCTCTCCATGCTCCCCTCCTTTGCGCAGCGAGAAGTGAACTAAAATTAATGTCCATTTCACACCTCTTCTGCTGGATCGATGGCCGCAGGGAGAGAAGTTTATTTTAATTTGGCTCCGAAGAAGCTCCACGTCCGGGAGACACACTCACGAAAATCCTCCCACCTGCTTAATTATCAGGAAACCAGTTAACTCTCGCTTTTATCGCCACGTAGATAATCATTAAGTGGCTAGCGAGGAGCTTCAAAATCCTATTCATCAGATCAGGATGTTTTATTAGAGAATTAAAACAAGTTTTGTTTTAATGTTGAAGAGGATTTCTGTTGCAAGTTTTATTTACCGTCACCTTCCTATGAAAAAAAACCTCTCCCGTTTCCACCTGTTCTCCCTCCTGTATATTTCCTATTATGTATTTGGGGCCTTTTCAACATTTTTGAAAAGTATATTAAGGCGTCACGTCGCGCGCCTTATACCCCCCACCCCCTCTTCTCCCCCCTCCCATAACATGACACCGATAGTAAATTAACCATGGATCGCTCAGTCGCGAGTTTGATGACCCCCCTCGGTCTATTAAGTCCTATCAATATGCACTAATTCCTCATTCTTTATTAAAAGCAGAAGCAACTCCCCCCCCCCCCCCCCCTCCCCTTTTTTTATACATTTGCCCCCCACCCCTCCCTTTCCTCTGCGTGTGCTTTATTATTTTGTTGTGCTAATAAACACTACATACGCAGAGCTAATTTGACATGCAGACGGTAATTGAAATAAACGCGTCGCCGGTAAATAACAAGTGTTTGAACACGCGCAGACTCGGGAGCGGCTCACCTCGGAGAGGACGCGCGTGCTGCTCGGTTTGCATCCCCAAAAACTTTCTGTCATTGTTGTCTCGTTATCGCTGCTATAATCACCGTAATTGAGTGCGAGGAGCCGGACGCAATCATTTAATGGGTGGATATTGTAGGGCTGTCTCGCTTATCCAAACCAACCAAATGCTGTTTTTTTTCTTGTATTCCCTCAATGGAAATTGCAGCCTGTCCGCCACGCACATTGAGTTTTGAGGCAATTCTGATTGATTTGTTGTTTTAGCCCTGCAACAAAAGTTACATTTTTCACACACCATTACTTCCACATCTAATATTTAGACTGCATTCATTTCATTATTTTTGTCACTGTTTGAAGACATTTAGACATTTCTTAACTTTTTGACTATTCAAAGTCATTTACATATGAATTAGCGAGATTTCTACGTATTTCACCAGATAAAACAAGTAGTATACAATTATATGAAGCATCCTATTCTCTTGTCATATTTTAGAAAATATATGGACTTCAAAACAAACATCTTTATTTCCCTAATTGATCTTAAAGACATGATTATTTCCTACAAAAAAAAGCAGATAAGAATCCTCCTGACTGCAAATTTGCAAGCAGAGCCAGTTATTCCTTTTATTGATGACAGGAAAGCGGAGTAGCTCATGTCCAGTCGTTTTCTATCGGAAGGAAATCAGTCCATGTACAGTAGGGGATGCAGCGCCGTGTTAAATGGTTTGATTGCATTGGAGAAGGCAGCCACTGGTAATGCCGTTACAGGGGGAAATATCAGTCGGAGACGCGATCGGCAACAAGAGAAAGTCAAAGAATTAGCCTAATGGCGGGGGAGAGGAGTTGTGTCGGATGTCAGATACTTTCTATTCTCCATATTGCTCTGTGTCTCTTTCTCTCTGCGTCCATCCCCCTTTACCCCCCGCTGCCACATCATATCTCTCTCAGGTTTCCCCCACCTCCCCTCCTCGAATCGTCAATTACACCGTGAGCCAGATCACAAGCTCCCTGCTTGGAAAATAAGCTAATATCTCCACCCCTCCCTCCCCCTTTCCTCTCACACCTCCCCAGAAGACACTGTTGGTGCATTTGCAACCATCGATTGCAGATAGGCAGTATTTGTGTAGCCTACTTATCATTTTACCCCGTGCAGCCAGCCGGGCATCCAGGCGGGAGACTGATCCATGCAGCCTGATCTAACCCAGCGACGCATAAACACACACACACACACACACACACACACGCACATTTATGCATCTGCATGACCACACACAGGGCAGTTTGATATTCACGCTGTAAGATCAGCCTTTTGAGAGGTAAAATATGTAGTTGTTGGTCGAGCATCCTCTGACGTTTGGCCTCAATGCTAGACACGTCATTTCCCGACAGGCATTAAAGATGTTTCCCATTGTTCTTATTATTGTTATTAACTCCACAATAGAGGATTATTACTGCGGAATCTGTGAGTGAAAGCAGTGTACCTGGCAACCGTTTTTTCTTTTTCCTTGTTAAACTTGAGCTAATTGGCTTGCACTAGCCTGTAGTACACACCGGCCAGCCAGCCGCCTGTCTGCCTGCCAGCCAGTGAGATTAGTGGCTGCTGTTGTACACGCCGGCACAGCACAGCAATAAAGAGTCATAGCAGGGCGGCTGGTGCCACACACACACACACACACACACACACACACACACACACACACACACACACACACACACACACACACACACACACACACACACACACACACACACACACACACACACACACACACACACACACACACACACACACACACACACACACACACACACACATACACACACACACACACACACACACACACACACACACACACACACACACCACACTCCTGCAGGACAGATAGCTCCGTCACCTGTCGGTCAGCGGAGACACACTGGTGTCATCTGTCAGGCTTGTACGTTTTTTGTGTGTGCGTGCCTTGTCTATGAAAAGTATAATACGGTATTAAGTATTATGGCTTTGATACAAACGGACACATTTCAGGCTTAAGAGCATATTGTCGGCTTTTTAGTGTCTTTTCTGGCTTCCATTTAGCTCAGTGTTGCAGCTCAAGGCATCCAGATTAATTGCAGCACATAAAAACGTTTTCTTCCAAGTTGTAACTTGGGGTATTCTCTTGTTAGATATTAAGCAACATAAAGTAATTTAGGGCTGCTTTCTGTGATCAGAAATAGTTATTTTTGAGAGTCTTTAGGAGGCATAACTGTCTTTCGAATTATAAAATATGTGAAATTCTGAATGATACTATGTCCAGAATACAGGCCGATATTGCTGTACCTGAAGTGAGCCAGATAATACAAATTAAGTCTATATAATGACATTTCAGGGAAACAAAAGATGCTGGGATTTGGTTGTCCCATGATCCAAAAATACGAGCAATGGAATGGTGTGCTTTTCCCATTTAGCCTGGTCTGTACCAGGAATTAGCTGGCCCCACTGAACTGGGCCTCGCTGGTGCTGCCATGAATAGAAATCCCTGCCACAGGTCAGGGCCCACTTCCAGAATGATTTTTGTCTGCTGGCCATAACTCTGTCTCGGAAATCACAAAGGCTTATTTGAGAAGTAAATCCTCTTGCTTTTTCTCCAGGAAGTATTGCATGAATGTCACAGGGAAAGAGTCTGAGAAAGAAAGATGTCCTTTTAATCTTTTTAAAAAAAAACATGCACACAAATGAAGTATGTTAAGTAACACATTCTACAAAATATATTCGTTGTTAGTTGACTGCTGCACAAAGCTTGCACGGTCATTCGTGCAAGCTTGTCCAATCCTTATTGATTTTTTTGCTGAATATTGCCCGAGTGCCATTATCCACCTCGGGATGATGTGTGTGTCTGTATAATATCAAATCTTTGTAATATTTTTCACTGCCGATGCATATTTCTCCCGATATGCCGCAGCTGTGTGGCTGAAGCAAATAACCTGGTGACAGATTTCATATCGGAGAGAGGCGAAAGAAAGGAGAGAAAGATGAGATTGGATATTTGGAAGGCATTTGGGAACAAAATTAGGGTTTTACAGCTGAAAGTTAAGACAAGGACAAATAATACGAGAGGGGGAGAGGGGGAGTAGGAGGGAGATAAATGGCTGTGATTCTTATTCACAAGGACATTTGAGCTTTGCCTCATGGCCAGACATGAATGAGTAGATTTCAATAGTATCGACTGTTGCATCGGACATCAGCAAACACACACAGACACGAACACACCGACTGACGCACACACACTGCAGTCCGTCTGGCATACAGAGTGGGCCTGTGTGTGGGTCAGCTCATGGTTCTTATGCTCAAAAAGCACACACGCACACACTGCGGAGAGTTTGATTTCTCTGTCTCTCCGACTGTCCTGACGGCTAATATTTAATATGTAACTGCATCGTTTTTAAATAGCAGTGTTTTCATTGTCAGTTGGCTGGTGAAATGCAGTGGAACAAAAAGTGTTATATTCCTATATATTTATTTTGTTCTTTCGTAAAAAATGTTAAGCAACGTCTTTTGAGGCAATGTTATGTTATGAACTGCATGTGAGCTGCATAAGATTAGTGCTTTTACAATAGCGGCTGCTGAGATTGAACATTTATTTTTTCCAATAATACATTTTTCCAATGATATTTAATAATCCAAATACTGCATTCATGTAACTTGCTCTGTTGATGATCCAGGACGTTGATGGTTTCCCATAAATGTTTATGTGGTTGATTTTTTGGAGTGGTTAAAAAGTACAGTTCTGTAACTACCTGGGTTGAGTAAGAAATCGTTGAGTAAAAACATTGCAGAGGCTGAGGGTAAACTTTAATAGCTATAATGTTTTACAGGAGGTTCAGGCCTTTTTGGCTGTGAACATTTTGTTCTTGGGAGAGTTTTCTTTTTAACACTACAAGCTTCACATTTCTGCTTATTATCTAAATCTCTTTAGGGAATCATGTATTAACATGGTTTTTAATGCACTTAGGTAACTCTAGTTTCAAAGTTATCTAAACCTTATCCGGTATGTATGAGTGATGTGTGAGAGAATTTAAGAGTGGCATAAAATGTAAAAGTGGCACTTTCACGCCTGTCAACAATCTCTAAATATAAACCCATGGACCGAGAAGTGTGTGCCCACACTCTCACACACGTGCACACACACACAGACATTTAGACAGGCCTGCGGTTTTGACTCCTTTCTCTATGTCTCCATTAAAAAAAAGAGAAAAAATCAACTTCGACTGCTTTACTTCCCGACAGCCTCGACAGTCAAACACACACACACACACACACACACACCAGTCACAGTCGACAAGACATTTTTATATCCAAAATTGGATTCATTTTCGTTCCTCTCCAAAACTCAGCAGACAAACTGGAAAACTCGAGTTGACAAGTTTCAGCATCGTGTTGGCACAGCCAAAGCGTCGGTTACACACTCAAAGCAGCCATGCAAGAACAATATTTATTCCGACCAGTCAACAAAAAAGGAAGGCTTCGATAAAACAAGTACTCTTTGTCACCAGTGTAGTTATTTGTATCCCTTTGTTCCCCTTCCACTTTTCTGATCCTATGTTTCTGAATCCAGGACTTTACTTAGGAGCACCACCATCTTTCTTGTCATGGGACGCCTAATATGATGTTTTGCATCCGTAATACCACCATCAAAACGTCCTTAACCCCGGAAATCCTTTCCCTGAGCTCTCCAACAAGCAAATAACATCCTATCATTATTCTTAAAGAACAATAATAACGTTCATGACCACATTTACAAATTATTTTCTCATAGAATCTGTGACTTCTCTCGCTGCCCCCCTCTCAGTAGCTCATATTTCCCGTGTCAAACTCCCTTTCAGAATGATGTTAAAACACATTGTTGTTGACACTGCAATTTTGCAGACTGGCATGACACTGTCACTTAAAGTGCAGATTTGACGTGAAAAGCCCTCCTCGCTGTTTGTATTTAATATCGCGCCAACAGCTGTATCATTCTTGCACACTGTAATCAAATTATGACAGCGTGGTAAATGTTCCCCTGTGACATTTTCTATTATAAAATGCATACCCGGTGTCAGACAATGTGTGGGTGGTATCCCTCGGTGGCAAATGAGATTGTAAGTGGCACCGAGTGACATTATGCGTGTGTGCGTTAGATGTAATTGCGCTTGTATATTGATGACATGCATAGGTGCATGTCATCCGGAATTATGATTGTTGTTTTAGAGATAAGGTGAGAAACATCACTTACTTCTGGAAGCTGTATGACACTTTTAACGCTGTCGTTTCACAAGTGTAGTTGAAATGACACACAGAATAATGTTTTGCATAGGTGAAAGCATCCTTACAAAAGCAAATAGAAAAGCTAGAATACAGCGAGACAATTGAAAGGCTCCACGGTATCAGTTTAACCAGGCCCCCCCACACACATGTATGTGTGTGTTCACATATGCACACAAGGCCAGAAGGACGCCAGCTTGTGTCAATCACCCAGGGAGATGAGATGTGTACCCTTTGCTCTGATATCACACCCTCTTCTCTCCTCTCCTTTCCTTATTTCCTCTCCTTGCATCTCCTTATCTTTCTTGTCCCTTGATTCTCTCTTTTCCCATCCTGTTCCCTTTGGCTCTTTTTGCTTCATGTCCTCTGTTTGTTTCCTTTCCTGTCTCTTCGCTTCTCCTCTTGTTTCCTCTATTCTCATCTGATTGTTTCCTATCCTCTTCTCTTATTTCCTATTGTTTCCTCACCCTCTGTTCTCCACCTCCTTGTTTCCTCTCCTCTCTAGTTCTGGCCTGTAAGGGAATATCGAGTGTCCTCTTATTGGATTGGCTGCTTTGCGTTGGCGGCCCTTCACTCGCCGCCCCTCGGCCTGCTGGGTAATGATAATAAAATTGAAATATCCCGGTACTTATCAGTGTATTACCTCGCTATCAACACCTCAGACACACTCCTACTTTAGAGGTTATACAGGAGAAAGTGTGATCTGATATACAATGGTAACAGAGAGAGGACGCCGGCAGAGAAAGTGAGGAAGCTCAAGAGAGGGTGAGGAGGAGAGGGAGGATACTGATAGACAGAGAAAGAGATGGGGGAGAAAGAAAAAGAAAAGTTTTCTGATGGCTACATTTTTAAGGTTGTAATTCTGGGATGGATTGCGGTAGGTAGGCTGATGAGGCAGAGGAGGAAGAGAGGCGGGTAATGTGACTCCTGGCCAGACCAGACGCGTGTTAGCGTAAGCCGTTCTCAACACTCCACAGTAGTCTACTGTACATTTGCGGTAATGTAAAACATCTCACATCTCCCCATCTCTCTCTGTCTCTGGGCCCTTTCCCCTCTCTCTTGGCAGTTGTTGCTTTGTGTGTGTGGGAGGTGGGGGAGCGTGCCAAAGCCCAGATCAGGTTTGGAAATTGATTTGAATGAGTGTTGTTGACAGCTGATAGCTATAAAAGATTTTTTCCTTTCATTTCCCAGGAAGTTTCTCCTTTGATGTTGGCTGGTCGTCAACATAGCTTTGAAGCTTGTGTCAGAGCGGCCCGCTACTTGATACTGTGTTTGTTGAGTGTTTATGTACGTGTGCACATGACTTCGAGTTTGACCTTTCAAGTTATATTGGTCTTGAATTTTTCTGATGGCAGCGGTGACTTTTATGATAATATAACCAACATTTTACGCAGTGGCATTTAATGTTATCTGATTTAATAAAATGAAGTACAATTACTCATGATAACCTATTTGCATGTAAGCCGATCATATTTTTGTTATTAAAATCCAGAACGATGCACACAATCCCACAATCACTTATGTATGACAAGCACATCTTCACCTACTCAAAATCTTTAACATATTGGACGCCTAACGTGCCAGCCACCTTCAAATTGCCCTTTGGGGATAAAAATCTCTGAAACGTTATTTTGTCGTTTTATCGGCTGCCTCTCTGCGTTCCTTCGACCGGCCAATTGAACACTCCGCTCTAATCCCCGGGAGAGAAGATTCTAGTCTGTTGCCACGGATGCTGGGGGGGGTCGGGAGGTCAAGTACGGCTAATTTATTCACTCAGTCAGATTTCCTCTGGCTCATGGCTGGCAGATGGAGAGGCCTGATATGATATCACCCATCGGAATCACCCGAGGGAGAAGAGAGCAGGGGAGACGGGGAAGGGAGGGAGAGATGGAGGGATGAGAGGAGAAGAGATTGACAGGAGAGATGTTAAAATAAACGGAGGACTGATAAAAATTGGGGAATTAAAAGTGGTTTGATAAAGAGATAGGGGGGTAGCATCGAGTATAGCTCGACACCGGCTCTGGTGTCAAGCTGAACATCCAGCCACATGGCTTTTTATCAGATGTGTGTGTGGGTGAAATGTGTGTACATGCATGTGTGTCCTTATCTTAAGACAAGTGGTTCTGGTCCAGTAAGATCCTGGGAGATGGTAGGACTAAGCGGCTTAGACCAAGATCTGAGATGGAGGAGGGAGGGAGGGAGGGAGGGAGGGAGGAAGGAAGGAAGGAAGGAAGGAAGGAAGGAAGGAAGGAAGAAAGGAAGGAAGGAGAGATAGCGCTAAGGAGATGAGAGGAGGAGATGAGGATGGAGAGGAGAGGAGGAGAAGATTAGGAGGATGGAGGACGAGGAGAGGACATTTGGGAAGAGATGAGACGTGGAGGGCTGTAGAGATCGGAATGGAAAGATGTGATGTGGAAACAGTTTGGGGAGGTTTTTTAAAGAGCAGGAGGAAAAGGGGAGGGGAAAGTGAGAGAAGTTTGGGGTTTTCAAACAGTTCTTGGCTTTTTGTCAAAGGGCAGGGATTTACAGGATTTCATGAACAGTGTCAACTGGAGGACACTTTTTCCCAAGAGGATCTGAATTTGTGGCTTCAACAACAGTGACCCCTTAAGAACACTGCGTCCCCAAAGGTTTTAACTTCAATCCCTGGCTACCAGACGCATTTTCCACTCCGCTCTTCCCACTACAAACAGATTGAGGTCAAGGCATTGATATCTATCAGTTGAAAAAGCATGCCTCTTGTCTCTGAAAGCACCTATCATTAAGAAAAGACAAGGCGGTCTAAGTTGAACCTGAAAGGGTGTCAATAGTGATTATAATTACTATTTTGGCTGAGCTAAATTTAGGCAATTTTGGTCTGCACAGAAAATATATTTTAAAGGTGGGGTAGGTAATTTTGGAGAAACCAGCTCGATTGCGCTAGAATTTGAGAAGACACAGCCAGAAGAAATCTGCTACTCCCGTCCTCCAACACACACGAACGCGCACATGACCAATGAGGGCACGAGAAAAGTTTGTGCACAGATGGAAGGCTGACAGGCAGGTAGGCCATCCAGTTATTTTAGCCGGGCCGGCTAAAATGATTGGTCGTGCTTTTTGCAGTACTACGGCTTCCACAGATGACATGGTTTAATGGATCTTTTGTCAAAGCACTTCAGATATTCATTGCTATCGGGATGTTAAGAGCATTCCATGGAATATAACCAAAAGTGTATCTCGAGCCGGTTTCTCAAATGTACCTACCCCACCTTTAAATGCTGAAATCTCAAGTAATCTGTAAAGAGAGAATCTCCCAAACGGCAGCTTTACGGTCTTTGTGATTTTGAAAAACCCTTGAATCCTAAACAACAAAGCAGCTCTCTGAAAATGAAACTAATCTTTGTGTTTTGTGTCCCCTCAGTTTGGCGACCACATGAAGATGAAGAACCAGCTTTGAGGACCTACGGATGTCCACCCCCCCTTCGACCATCCGGCTTGAGTAACACGTCCAACAAACGTTTCAAGTGGGAGGCCTTTACTTCATATTACCTGGGAGGAAGAACATTATCTTGACAAATTATTGTATTTATAATCAGGACTGATGTCGTCCAAACTGTGAAGCGTGTAAAGGACTTTACCCAACGGCACCTACCTGGCACGGAATGATCTGGACTGAACTAAGCTCAAGTGCATTTGGCTGGAGACAGATTAACTCACTTTAGCTTCACTGAAGAGAAATGAATTTAATTCAAGTTAACAAGCACTGATTGGCTGATTTCTTAGCTAATACATTTCTTTAGTACAAACAGCTCTTTTCTGAGCCCTAACCTTTAAAAAGCCGATTCCCTTAGGTTTCCAACCCAGATTCCCTTAATTCTTCAAACCCTTTTCAAGGGTCTTGGACATTGTATCAAATTTAGAGAGGAGGAATCATCTCCTCCTCCCCCAAAATCCATACAACCTCTTTATTCTGTCCAAACATGGATCTTCACAGGGCAGCTTTCAAGATGGAGAGCTCCTCCTACCTTCCCAACCCCCTGGCCTCGCCGGCCCTCATGGTCTTGGCCTCCACTGCTGAAGCTTCTCGAGATGCCTCAATTCCCTGCCAGCAGCCACGTCCATTTGGCGTCCCTGTGTCTGTTGACAAGGATGTCCATTTGCCATTTAACAATGGTTCTTATACTTTTGCATCAATGTACCACCGCCAGGGTGGAGTCCCACCGGGATTCCCCAACAGAGATTTTCCTCCGTCCCTCCTCCACCTCCATCATCAGTTTGCCCCGCCTAACCTGGATTGCTCGCCAATCAGCATGCTGAACCACAGCGGCGTTGGCGCCTTCAGGCCTTTTGCATCTCCAGACGATCGGGACGGATTGCCCAGCGCGTATCAGTCTGCTTTCACCCCGGCCAAGCGCCTCAAAGGCTGCCTGGATCCAGATGCTTCACCCCACCTGCGGTACTCTGATGCAGAGGGGAAAGAGTACGACTTTGGCGGCTCCCAGATTCCTCCTGGAAGTTCTCCCAGCAGCGCCCTGAAAGCCGTCGAGGACAGTGGGAAAAAGATCTTCGCTGTGTCAGGCCTCCTGTCTGATCGAGAGACCTCCTCCAGCCCTGAGGACCGCATTGAACGCTGTGAGTAAATGTTTTACATTGCACTCAAGGACACTAGAACCGCATTGAACTGTGCATACAGATGGGTGACAAATGACAGGAAAAACACAACAGAACTGGGTGCAAGTGATGACTAAATAATCATAATCATAATCATATGAAATGGTCTTTGCAATCATTTTGGAGCCAGATATTAAACATTGCTTTTGCCAAGTTTATCCAAACACAAATTGAGAGAATGTGCTTTGGACGATTGGTGTTCATCCCTCAAGTAGAGTTTAGAGACTACGAAAGTCTAGGAAGCTGCTTTAGGCTGTTTCCCAGGCTTGTTGTAAATGGCAAAGTTTATATTGGGTTTTTTCTTACATAAATATTTGTCACCCATCTTTATGGCATAATAGCTTGGAAGAGACACATTATTGAAACACTCAACTCCCATTCTTTCACATTATTGTTGTGAAAGTCTCCTTCAATGCAAACACAAATCAGCCCCAAATTGTTCTTGTATTCAAAGTGATATGTTTTACATTTGGTAAAATGAGGGGTCTAACACATCCCTTTTCAATCATGCATTTTATTTTAGTTACATAATGTAACACTTCCAGTTCTCATCCAACAACAATTTAAACCTCTAGATTATAGGGTTGTTCTATAGAAAACGATAATAATTAAACTAACATATGCCCAAACCCATACAGCAAGGCACTGAAACACACACACACACACACACACACACACACACACACACACACACACACACACACACACACACACACACACACACACACACACACACACACACACACACATACACACACAGACACAGACACAGCCAAATGTAATTCTAACTCTCAAATTAAAACCAAAGTACAAGTTCCCGCAATTTGTAAAAGAATGCAAATGTTGACACACTAGCATCACACACGCCAATAAACAATCCCATCTATGTTCTCTTGTCATCATCTCTCCTGGCTCCCCCTATACTTGTTTCACAAGCCCACAAGCTCCACTGGTCACATTAGCATTCACCAGTGGAAGGATGCCATTTGGCCCTCACGCACTGGGAATCTGATTAGTGTTTGTGTGTGTGTGTGTGTGTGTGTGTGTGTGTGTGTGTGTGTGTGTGTGTGTGTGTGTGTGTGTGTGTGTGTGTGTGTGTGTGGGTGTGTGTGGGTGTGGGTGTGTGTTTGGGTGTGTGAAAGTGACTGGTTCAGAGACCGGCCATGCTCTTTGCCATCAGCATTCATCATAGCTCCACGCTGGCAGCCTTGTTGCCAAAAGATTTACCCACATACCCAAAACCTTGGCAGGCCCTGTGAATGAGTGTGTGTTGTAGTGCGTGTGTGTGCGTGTAATGAATGGGAGGTGGGAGAGGGGTTGTAAGAGCTCCAAGCACAAACCCACAAACACTCTTCCAGACACACAAGCAGCTCTCAGCATGATCCCCAACATTTCCTACACATGTCAACAAGCTGCATCGGATCTCAGTGACAAATTGGGAGAGAAGTACAGAGACGTGTATAATAGAGAAAAGGAAATCTTTCTTATTCTTCTTCATTATGTCACTCCTTTCTTAAATTCACTTAACCTCTCCTTTTTTTGTCTTAACTACCATATTCCTACTTTCATTCCTCCTCCATCTCTTTTGGAAGGTGTGTGTGTGTGTGTGTGTGTGTGTGTGTGTGTGTGTGTGTGTGTGTGTGTGTGTGTGTGTGCGTGTGCGTGTGCGTGCACGCGCGTGTGTGTGTGTGTGTGTTCGAGGGTTGCATCCTTGATGGAACACATGAGAGACAGAGGCGACGACCTGAGACTGATCCGATAAAAAGACCACCACAGAAGAGACTGAGAGGGTGAGAAAGAGAGGGATGAAAGGAGTAATGGAGAAAAGGAAATTGGGAAAATGACACCCGGTAGCTGGCTGGGGAGGAATGAGAAAGATATCAAAGAAGCATCTGAAGTGCAATATGGAAAGGGACGAGAACAAAGATAGAAGACAAAGAAAGAAATGACAACATTGCTGAGGAATTAGATCCAACTGTATTCTCATTAGATGCTAATATAAAACATTTTGCGCATCCATTTGAAATATGTGTTTTATCATTTATGGCAACTTTAAGCAAAAGCCACTGGAGCTTAATAGATGTGTGGTTGGTGCCATGTTATCACTACAGATTTGCAAGCACTAAGACAGGACAGAAATAGAATGTGAGATGGGTCCGGGGCTCCTGTGCTGTCTTTTGGAACGGCTGGATCTGGATCTAATCAGGTTAAATCTTGGCACAAGTAGCCTCCATCTCTACCATAGGCTTCTAATGCAATTGGATGTGCAGAGGCACTGCTCACAGCAAAGAATTATGGGTTCTCCTTCACTGGTTTTGGCTATCCAGTGGAGGCGTAAAGAACAAACAACACTTTGGTACAATCCCATGAGAACAGTGCTCTCGCTGCTTCACACACACACTAGCTAACTAGCAGCCTTCGTGCTGCTTCACACATACCCCTCGAAAGTCTCACCGTGAAAAAAAGGGTTTATATTGCTCCGGATAATACCTTGTCATACAGAGATTATGTGGTAAGATAATAAAAAATATTGGTAGGAGTTTGTTAATTAAACGGCAAGCAGAAAAATAAAACACATTTAAATCCAAACGTTTTAAACACCTGAACTCTCAATATCTGTTTAGTATATCCTGAGTTTGTTACACTCTTTAACCTCACAAGGGTCCATCCAGTGCAAGGATGAGTCAGTAAGTCTGACTCATGGACTTTGAGCCATTTCAGCCAATACATCTGTATCTTAATCATGTTCTAATTATTTATATGGATTCAATTTATAGCTGTCATTAAAATGCTGATATCTCTCTACTAAATGAATTACATGTGCTTCTGATTATAGCTAAGAGCAAACAGATGATGTTGCCTTTCACTTAGAAACAGAACTTGCTGCATGTCCACTTTCCAGTATGGAATGTAACAGGGCCTCAAAGGGACAGTTAACACCAAAATCTGTCTTGTGCTATACATGTAGATTGTTTTGGAGTGAGTTTTGAAGATATAGGGCCGTAGTTGTACTTATCTGGAGTATAATGGAACTAGAAGGCAGTCTTGTTTGCTCAAAGGGCCCAAAACTACATTTGGAAAACTTGAATGGCAACGTCATTTCCCAGAAGTCATGACGTGGTTCAAAATAATCCACTGACCCCGTTGTGAAGTGTGTAATATGTTAAGGAACTATTTGTTTGTACCAAACTACAACAAGCAATTAGTTAGCAATTGTCTTTCTGAGATAGCATTAAAATAGCATTACAGGTGGTATGTTTGTAATTTTGATTTTGTGTTGATTTGTTTCTTTAACACCTTCGCTGCAACTCCATTTCAGGCTAACAGAAGAACTGCTTAGTGTAGAAAAAAGTCCTTAAGGATTTAAGTGACCATATTTTGAATGTAATGCAGATTCTTAACACCGCTACTTTTTCACCTTTCTTGCACCCATTAACATCTTGTAAATGTACTTTAATTCTATCCTATTTCAATCCAATCATCTTTCATGCTGGATAATCCCAGGTGTGAAGGTGATCCCTTCTTCTTCACACTAAAACTAAAATGATAACTTCCCTGCATGCAGTTCTGTCAAGCCTGCCACTCCGAGAAACAGTGGCCTACTCTGAGCTAAGCCCTCCAAAATCCCCCCTCTGCACCGGCAGGCACGTTGGCTGTTAACTAAACCTGCTAACCTGTCAGCTGCTAAACCTGCACATCAAGGCCCCATCATGCCTTAAGAGGACTGGGCATGTCATATCCTTGTAAAAGCTATTAGCATTTACTGTATAAGGGTTAAGCACAGGAATAAAGCCGAGGAGGGTTTTTGTGCATTTACAGTGGAAGAGAGAATGGAATTATTGGATGTGTGATTGGAATTAATGGGAATGTTGACGAATGACACCCCCCCCACCACACCCCAGCCTTCGTAATGCACTTGTTTGTTTGAGGAGGGGATTTGATGTTTTTGCGCGACGTGTCAATGTGAAGCTTTGTGTGTTGGTACACGTTCCATCATCTTTGTTTTTTCTCTGCCTCTAACTCTCTTCACGTTGTCCCTCCTCATGAGTGTGTGACAGCTGTAGTCTGTTTGTTTACATTCTCTCTGCTCTCCACATTCACAAGGCTGAGAGATTTACTGTGAACCTGACCCTGAATGCCTAACCCAGCTTCCTCATCTTCCTTTCTCCACACACAAATAAGAAATACACTAAATACAAAAAAAAAAGTAAGATTCAAACATCTACAGGAAGACGCATTTAAAACTACAAAAAGAAACAGCAATGCCTGGAAGGGAAAGCAAATAAACCAACATCTCTCAGTACAGAGAGAAGGGAAGGTATGAGGAAGGAGATAAAAGAAAGGATAAAAGCAATAAGGAAAACAAATGTAGGAAAGAGGGAGGATGGTGACATGGGGAGCTGAAATGCACATCCCATCTGCCGGACTGACATAAAAGCAAAGGAATTCTGAAGACGGCCCATCATGGACAGGTAGCTTTACACATCATTTGCTTACTTTTAATTGGTTTTAGTCAAATCACATGACATAAAACGCCTGCCTTGACCTAAACCGACAAAGTCTTGTTGAGAAATAGTCACAATCCAAGACTTTACAACTTGCCCGGTAACCTATTTCTCGTATTCCCATCAACATTTAACAGAGTGCATCACACACAGCTGTTAAAACACACCACGAGAGGCCTCCTCTTCATCCTCCTCTTCTGTTCTTTTTTTGGCATTGCCTCCACTCTGTTTCTTCTTTATTTTTCTCCGCAGAGCTAATGTCACGTGTGTTGTTTCTACGAGGGGAGGGAGTAGACTAAATAGTTGTAGCTTAAAAAAAGATAAGTGTAGAAAAATAAACATTCTAAAAAAGGGAAGATGGATTAGAGTGATGTTAATGGATGACAAACATATTCTTATTGAATCTTGTTCCCAATTTGAGTGCTAAGCAGTCATTACTCTTGGATCTCATTGCTAGACTTTCCACAGTCCACATGTCAATCAAATTGTGTGGGTGGGGCTTCTGCAGGTGGCTTTGACCAATGTTCTGTCCTTTTACTTTGCGTTTTTACCCTGCCAGGGCATGTAAAGGGTTAAAAAATCAGCCAATGAGATAGAACGCTCATCCTTCTCATGTCCTCACAAAAATCTGCCCTCCTCCACCTCTCCCTCCCCCTCTCTCCCCCCTCCCATCTCTGCCTGTCACGGTCTAGTGGCAGGGTTAAGTTAAGT
>NC_136907.1:56950647-56978147 GCF_949606895.1 Notothenia rossii | reverse complement strand
CTCACTTTCACACACACATATACACACACACAAACAGCAGGCCCGATTCCAAAAAAGCCCACTTGCTTGGCAGAGCACACCCCTCCCCGTCTTGGTCACACCCTCTTTAATATTGAATTATTCATCAAATCTGATTGGTTCCTGCTGATGGCGGCCATGATGCGAGCGAACAGTTTGTGTTTGTGTGTGTGAAAGAGAGAAAAGGGGGGTTCAAGATCGTTAGATGTTCTTAACGCACTGTCGCTTCACAGAGCTGGACTGGCCTGCGCACAAACTTAATTCTTTTTATAAGAGCTTCCTTGCACCTGTAGATTTTTTGGAAGTGAAACATATCTTTAAATATCGCATTATCATTTGACAGGGAAACCATTCTTTCCCCGAAGTTGAATGCTGTGGTCGGCGTTCAGACATCAGTGTGTATCGTCACATTTCTGTCCCCTTGCTACTAAAACTTGCAGACATCCCAAGAGGAACAAAGCTTAGCATCAGCTGCGAAAAAAGGCCTCTAAAGTCCCTTAGAAAGGTGAAACTAATCAATAATGGGTGCTTGATATGCATGCCACAGTGTGTGTGAATGTGTGTGTGTGTGCATGCTCATATCATTTGCATGCACCAGAATCTTTACTATTCAATAGTGGGAGTGTACTCTGGTAGCAGCAAAGGTCTCATTGAAGTTGGTGTCTAAAAAAAAAAGGTGTCCCTTCAATTTCCTTTGGAATATTCTAATTTTGATCCACTTTTCATAGCACATTTCAGTAAAGACAGCCATGAGGTGCCCTAACCAAAAGGCCATGTGAACATTGATTTAAATGGGGGTGTCCATTCTAAGAAAAGTCCCCTTGCTTGTGAGGCGTCTCCAAACATCACGGTTCCTGATCAGGTTTATCCACAGCATTCCCCGTACCTCTGGTGTGTGCGAGTGTGAAATTGCATTCACGCGGCAGGCTTTGTTAAAGGCATAAACAGTCGATGATCACGGATTTGGCCGTACTTCAGAAATTGAGGCGGATAAAGAAAGGATGAGTGTGTCGATGTTTGCGCTTGTGTGTGTGTGTAGGTATCTTGGATGGCTCGCAACACACTTCACGTTGACCCTGCGGTGCCGCTGCATAACTAAAGAGCATTAGAGCAGCGTAGAGTTCACCTGCTTTCATTCAGGTGTTTTCATTCTGAAGCACACAGACTCCAAACCTCAGCTGTGAGCTCAGGTAGCGACCTTTGTTGTTGGTGAATTTCGAAATAGAGAAAGAAGTTACTAAAGAAACACAAGTTCAGGCTCTTCATCCTCATCCTCCTTTATTCACACTCCTCTCTATCCCTCCCCCTCTCTCTATCTCTCTTCTTCTCCCCCGTCATCGGGTGTGTGTGGAAACCCTGCCCACTGTTGAGCAGATGAATAATTTAGCGGTGTGTGTATCATCTGTTTACCGTGCTAATCCATCTGTCAGCAGGCACCTATCGATTCACGCCTGCCTGGTAATTGTGCATCCGCGCCGCACGCACACACAAATGCGCATACACTAAACACACACATGCGTTACTAGACATGTGCACACTTATATGATGTGCAGGTTAGCTCATATTCAGATCCTGTAGTTGTCAGCCGGCCTCCCAGACACTTCATTTCCACAGAGTGAACCTGATTTTAGGGTCAAGGTCACGAAAAACGCTCATACTGGCTGCAACAGCTCTTTTTATTGTACTAATTTTCTCCAGGATTAGCTAATATTGGTGGTGCTACATGCTTTATTCTGAAGACAAATCAAGATAACAAAAACAAACCAACCAAAATATGACAAATCTGGATTTGTTGCTTAGCTTTTAGATACAACTATTTTGTATGTCAAAAACTAAAGCTTGGATAAATTAAACTATGCAACTGATCCATTATGAAAAGCATCTGAAATCTGACAGTGAAAGTGGGAAGTGGGTACACCTAAGGAAAGACGAACATGTCTCCATCTGTCCTCTACTGTTTCACTTCTGAATTTCCTCTTCCTACATGTCACTGAATCATTTACTGATTCTTTACATGTCAACATGTTCTTGAATCAATTGCGTTCCATCATTCTATCTATATCTTATAACTCATTCTTCCAATCCTTTAAACTAAGTATGCTGCAATAGTGTACCAAATACCTGTTCTCCTTTGTGTTTATCTTGTCACACCAACACAATCAGCAACCTTTTATAAAATATGTGTCTTTAAGAGACAACTGATCCACTAGCTATTTTATATTCCATTCTTTATATGCTGACTAAAAACTAAACAAAAGAACAGAAAAAACTGTATTTTGACATGTCATGTTACTGAACAAATACAATCTTCCTTTAAATGCTGAAATACAATAATAAGGGCAGTGATAGAAAGACATATTTTACATATATGTGGAGAGACAGTTGGAGAGGAGGGGCACATAATGAATCCATGGGCGACCATTGATGGTTTTAATTATCAAATGGCTGGTTTTAAAAGCTCATTGATTGATGTCATTAGCTCCATGAGTGATTACTAATTGCTGCTAACCACACAAGACACACATATGTACACACAAGCACACGCACACTCAACACATACACATTCATACTTGTTAATTGAGGATCTGCGAAAAGATGAGGAGTGATCGAGTGACAGAGCAAATAAAAAAATGTAATCAACTAGGGAGACATACACAAGGATTGTTATATTTTTTACTCAACATTATCGCTTACCATAATAATCCATATGATCAATTTCAAATGGCCTTGGGTCGTTTGATCAGCGCAGTAATCGCATCCATTAGATGCCATTTTGAATCATCACCAGTCTGAATTTCCAGCATTTAAGGCTATTATCTACTTAACCCTGTGGTGGTCTTGTACTTTCATGGCTCACTTACACCCAATTTACACCTGTTCCAATATCAAAAGCAGTCACAACGATGATGAACATTCAATAAACAACCTTTATAGACTTACGTTTGTTTAATCTTCTGGACAAAAAGCTGGAAATTGTTCTGAATGTTCAACTTCGGTGCTCTGTGTTTGCTATTCTATTCTCAGAATTTGACAATAACAGTCCCCCTGTGTTATGCGAGAACAAGAAGCCTTAGCCTGGATTCAGTCTATTTACAATGGTCGCTTTGTGGGTATGTTTCTTCATCAGTAACTTCCATCACTGCTTGTTGTGGTTTTTTGTGCTAGCAGGGGAAAATTGGAGTCAGGTGGGTGAAAACATTTGCTGTAGTTTGCTTTGATGCGAGGTAAAAGTCAATAGCAGCTGGGCTGATCTATTCCTTGAATGTCAGTTTAGGTTCAATTATACAGCATGTGCCCATTTTATCCTCACACACTCCACTTTTCCTTCTTTGTGCTGTGTGTGTCCTACCCTGAGTTACAACACTAGATAGTGTTTTGATGTCCGAACCAGGCTTCCTCCTCCTCTCCCTTCCCTCTTACACACACTCAGCGGGGTAAGCTACAGGGTTCATTTCGATGTGGAACGTCTAATGTCACATCCCTGCGGCAAAATGCTCGGAATTCTGCCCTGCTGGAGAAGCGTCACATCTTTGTGTGTGCGCTTCCTTCCATCTGTTTGTATCTGCGTGTGTGTTTCTTCATGTATATGTGTGTGTCAGGGGTTTTTAGAAGCAGGCAGGGGCTTAGCAGAGCAAAAGAGAGCAAATCTGTCAGCTCTCCCTGGGCAGACAACCCTTCTGACCCTCATTCAAAGACATATTGATTCTCCTCTACACCCAACAGGGGAGGGTGTGCGTGCGTGCGTGCGTGCGTGCGTGCGTGCGTGCGTGCGTGCGTGCGTGCGTGCGTGCGTGCGTGCGTGTGTGTGTGTGTGTGTGTGTGTGGGCGAGTGCACAACTGCTTAACACAGCCTGATCTTTCCTCCTTGCTTCCTTCATAACCACAGAGCCGTGTTCCTGCAGCTTTGTTAAATAAGATAAAACACTTTTGATTGCATAGTTCATATTTTTTAATACTTTTTTTGTGAGTCCACACGAACACCAGAATTAAAGATAGAGATTATTCCAACAAGTAAAAACCATGGATCTTAAAAACACAGTCTGACCCAGTTTGCTGTTCTTCAGGGGCTTGTATCTGTCGTGCTCTGTTTCCTGTCTGTTACATACTTAGTATTGGTTCTGGAAGAAGAAGAAGAAAAAAGTCAGTGGGCGAAAAAAAGCACAACCCGAGTCAGCCACAGAGACGAGCTTTCAGCATTTCTCTCAACTTGGCGCTAACACCATATTAAAGCTAGCTGTGCACTTATTAGCTCTGTCTTGTTTTCAAGGAAGGAGCCTAATGACCTATGGGACGTCACCAGTCGGAGCTCTTCAGTCTGTTAGGCACCCTGTGTGTACTTACATGTAATTGTCAAAGCAGTGTCGCGCAAAGACTGGGTCAGGACTTAGAGGCCAGTGGTGGGAAGATAGAAATCCACCCCCTGACTCACGCTGAAGATAGTGTTAGTGAAAGATTCTTGCTGTTTTTTGCCAGAATGTAAAGTATCTGTTAGGTCCGTCCATCACAGAGCAACACAAACTTAGTGTCTCTCTGTATACTTTACAGTATACTGCAGAAATCAAAACACAACAAGAAAACTCACTCTTCTACATGTTTCCTTCTAAAACAGTGCTAAAATCCAAAATATTTTATGAGGTAGAGCACTTATTCCAAAATTGCAAGGCTAGCCCGGTCCTATTCCCAAGGTGTCAAATACCCACATTCTGATACCAACAAACAAGGTCACTTTTAACATTTGATGACGCTGTGTGCTTTCAAGTCATTATGTAAACACATCTGATAAAATATTTAAAGCTCAAATCAAGTACACTGGTAAATTTGTCCCTTGGACTTAAACAACAATCTTTCTCAAATCTAACCAAGTGGTTTTGTTTGAACTAACAACATCAACAACGTATTAAGTGGTGGGTTGACTATACACTCACAAGAAAGTGCTTGTGTCTAGTATAAGTTCACAACATAGTTCAAGCATAAAACACCTTATACAATTATTATAGCTTGTATTTGAACAGGACAAAATGTCGGTGAAACGTGGAGCAAATGGTGCTTCTGTTTACTTAGTGAACATTAAGTTGTGGTGTCCTAAGTCATCTGACTCGTTGGCGGCTAAATCTTCAACTTTGTTCATCAGGGACTAACTAACTTTGTCCATCGGCTGGTGGCATAACATATGGATATTCAACTGTTTGTTCACAAAGACCCTCCAAAACAATTGACTTTGGGACTGGAAAACACAAACTTAAATTAAACTAAAAAGCGCAATAGAGCTGAGGAGAACTGCTGAGTTTGGTGATTATTCTATGTGGGTTCACCACTACAGGCAATGCCTGTCACCTAACACATAGTCATTTGATGCACTGTTCCTATAAATCAATGCAGCTTTAAACAATCCAACCCGTAGCTAACTTCTAGCAGTAAATGGACAGGACAAAAATGGTTGACTTTGCATCAATGTCAGGAAGGCTCTTTGCATGCATGTGTGTTTCTGTGTGCGCTCACTGTTGGGTCACATGTTTTGCGACCTGGCACACAAGCACAGCGCGAGGTCTCTGGTAATAGCTGGTCGCTGGGGGCAACCGGTCATCGCAGTTTATGTTTGAGTGTTTGTGTGTGTGTGTTGGAGGGTAGTGTGGGGTGGAGGTAAAGACCCCTACATGACGGGGTTGCTGTCTACATCGTGGAAGGGTCGTGGTATAATGTCGGCAGCCTGCATGCTGACCCTGCTCTTGCCAACACGCAGACGCACACACACACACACACGGTCAGTGGTATAAGCTGAAAAGTGCTGGCTGCGGTAATGAAAGGCAGGTGCACCGGGAGGCCGTCAGAGTAACAGGAAGAGAAAATAAGAGAGGACAAAAAGAACATGTGAAAGTCAAAGCAGGTGGAAAGATAATGGCCAATGTACTGTATGTGGAGGACCTTTGGTGTATGTGTGAATGGGATAGAGAAGTCCTAGAATTACTTGAAGTACATGGATTTATTTACATATTTAAACAATACTAAATAATACTAAAACTAATTCACTCAAATATTTAACTTGAGCCTTTAGAAAACCTACCAAAAATGTATAATTTCCAATAAGGACCTTATTATTTTCATTAAACACAACAGTAGAGCATTCATTTCAAGACATATAATTATTACGAATAGGCAATTTTTATTTTTATGCCAAAAAATGAAGGCCACTTTAGAGTCAACGTGTTTCTGTAGCTTACTTTAAGGAAGTCTCTTGAAAAACTAAACTTCTAAAGTGAGTTAACGTTCAGGCTTACTTATATGAGATATACATTGGCGTCTTGATAAAAAAAAACAACGAGGTCATGAAAAGTATAATTACGAAAAAGTTGAGTTTAGATCAACATGGGACACAAACAGCCTTCAGCAGTCCCCCTTCCGTCTTCCCCTACCACAGCAACAGTGTCGTACATGAGTTGATACATTAGAGTTAGTTGATAGCTCCGTGCTTCTCGTGAGCACGCTAAAGGGTGTTAGGAGTGTGAGCGATTGTCAAGACACATAAGACCAGAGGTCAGGTGTGTGATTCTACTTTTGTTCATGTGATCTGTGTAGTTAATGCACTGTAGCACCTGAGGGCCCTTTGACACCCCCTGTCCTGTCGTCACTGCATGCATAATGACCCATCGATACACACAGCGCACACTGAGGTGCTGTGTGATGTGTGGCATCAGGCATCAATCACCTCATTACACACACATACATCAATAAGTGGTCAGAATGCTAATTGTGGCATTTGACCAGTGTGTTGACAAATGAACCAAAGCCATATTTAAATATTCATAATCCCACAGACTTAAAGGTGTATCACCCAGTTTAGTATACGTTTAAAGAGCATCATGATGGCCCAAGGCCTCCGTTAAATTGTGAAAAACTCTCAACAGATGTGCTAGTCAACTATGAAATGTGTTGTTTGGGCTGTAGCATAGACACCTCTATCAGAGGGCATTGTGGGATGCTTATCATGTTGATTTGATGAACCACACTCAGAAATGCAAAGCTAAGTGATTGATGGAAGAGTTCAATCCATTATTTGGAGGATGTGACCATTTGCATATTTTCTCTGTTTTTTTTGTTCAAGTAAATGCCATTACATCACGACTTAAGTAAACAATAGGAAATCTATTTGGCAAAGCCACACAATCTTGTATTTTGAAAACTAAACAAAATGAAGAAGCACAGATTGGGATTTGTGATTAAACATGAGTGTGCTTTACAAAACAAATTAAAATACTTTTTAGGAATAAATACATTAAAAACACATTATACAATTTTACAACAGACATTACAAAGCAAAGATAATAAAATAATAAAAATAAACACCACAGGTATACAATACATGTTTAAAAGGCATAATACACACACACACACACACACACACACACACACACACACACACACACACACACACACACACACACACACACACACACACACACACACACACACACACACACCATCCTTCTATCTCCTTGTTCCTTTGTCACTGTCTCCTCTGTGACTCACACACACACACACACACACACACACACACACACACACACACACACACACACACACACACACACACACACACACACACACACACACACACACACACACACACACACACACACACACACACACACCCACACACCCATAGTGCGGGCCACAGATGGCATGGTGGTGTCAGGGTGAGAGGGGTTTGTTGGGATCAAAGAGCTCCAGTGTGTGGCCCCTCCACCCTTCACTTGCTTTCTTCTTCTCTTTTCTCTTTCTGTTTGTCATTTTATTCCTCCCCTTCCTCTGCTTTCAATCTCGCTTCCTCTTCCCCCCACCACAACTCCCCCTTCCTTCTCTCTCTCGCTCCGTCTCTCTTCATTTTTCCCCCTAATCTGTCCATCAGAAGTGTTGATAAATTATTCATGCCTCTGTCTGTCCCCAAAGCGTCGTCACCTCGCCAGCTCCTCTGCTTCCTCTCCTCTGTCGCCTTCCTCCTTTCCTCCTTCTCTTGCCTCCTCTCCATCTCTTCCTCTCTAGTCTTGCAGAAAGCTCGACCACACACGATCTACCATCAACAATCAACAAGGAGCTTGATGGATGAGAACATGTTACTTTAAAAAGAAATCCAGCCCAGTTGTACGTTAAATCATTTGCTTTGTGTCAGGATTCATTGAAACTGCTTCCAGTTGTTATTATTTTGGCACTTTTTATTTTATTTCTGTTGGATTCTTTTAACTCATCATAATGCTTGTTTATGTTGAACTCATCTGTTAGACCTATGAAGCAAAACACTGAGGGATAAATGGATAAAGAACGGTAAACGCATTGAAAGCACCAAATACCTCCTTTTATGTCTCCTTCCCTTTCTTACTGTCTTTCCTCCTAACCCCCCTTGCGTCCTATATCCTGCCGGATGGAGTTCAAGAAACAAAAGAGTAATACAAAAAAAAGCAGTGGAGTGAGAAAAAGACAGAGAAGATGGAAGGAGTAATCTTGTGGCTAATCCAACATTCTCTCCCCAAACAATTAAACACTGGTTTATGTCTGCTTATACTGTAGAGAACTAACTCCCCAACACACTCACGCACACACTCAAACACAGTTTTTTTTAGAGAGATAAAGTTTGCCACGGAAAGCTATTAATCATAGGAAATCCAGATGAATACAAAGTTAGGGAGTCTAGTGATTAGTGATAAATTGCTTTGTATTTCCCCATAGGTGGTGTGTGTGTTTGTGTGGGGAGGATTGCATCTTAGGTGTGTGTGTGTGTGTGTGTGTGTGTGTGTGTGTGTGTGTGTGTGTGTGTGTGTGTGTGTGTGTGTGTGTGTGTGTGTGTGTGTGTGTGTGTGTGTGTGTGTGTGTGTGTGTGTGTGTGTGTGTGTGTGTGTGTGTGTGTGTGTGTGTGTGTGTGTGTGTGTGTGTGTGTGTGTGTGTGTCGGCTGATACAGGGGTGTAAAGCACTTGGGCTGACCCTCTGGATATTAGAATGCAGCTGTGTGTGTGTGTCGGCATGTCTGTATATGTCACATATGGTCTCTTTTTTTCTAAAGATGGGCCTGTCTCAACCACTTTCATCCCCTGTTACCACAACGATTAATACATTAAAAAAAAATGTCCCTTCCACTTTCCCCAGGTGCCGTTCACACACACACACACACACACACACACACACACACACACACACACACACACACACACACACACACACACACACACACACACACACACACACACACACACACACACACATGCACGCACACTGCTCACTATTCAGCTGAGGTTACTGCTACATCAGCAGCACACACAGCACTGCCTTTAGAGGCTGATCAATCTGAACTGCTGCTTGCACTGATGAATTACAGAAGTCAGGACTATGAGAGAGAGGACGGAATTGAAGGGGGGAGGGAGTGGGAGGATGAAGAGATGGAGGAAGATGGGATAAGACAAAGATGTGTTAAAGGGAGAAGTGGAGGAGTTAAAAATGAGGAGAGCACGGGAATCCAAAGCAATCAGTGGGATGATGAGTCTGTAAAGGCAACCAGAAGAAGAATAAAAAGTGGAATAAATCGTAAAAGGAATAGTAAAAATGACATGGAATACTTGGAGAAGAACGTTTAGAAAAATGGTGGAGAAGTCTGAGCCCATCACATGGATTTCTCATTTGGTCACTACTGGTTTAAGGACAGACAGAGTGATAATTACAGAAACCCCCTAAAATAAAGTCCCTCAAGTCAGGGATGCATGGATGATATTGACTTCAGCGTACTGGAGGACTTTGTGTTCGAATATCTGCAGAGACATTTAAAGGCTTGAATAGATGTCTTTGTTTGGTAGAAGGGAAATCATTATACGGAATGGAGACTTTCTGTCCGTCTAAAAAAGCTGTCATAAGGGTTTCGAGATTCAAAATGCATGCAGTGTTTTAAATGGGTTCAAGTGAGCAGTATTTTATCATGATATAGTTTCGTGATGTCATTTGGTCAAATAGAGTTCTTCCACTTTGTATCTTCATAGAGAACTGTGTTAAAAATACCTATTTTTATTTGACGTGGAACAAAAAACTGATCTGAAACAAGCTGAATATCAGGATTGTCAATCCAGCTACAGTAGTTCATCAACCAGCCCTGCAAGTAGTCCCGAGCTTCTAAACCCAAATATTTCTAAAAGATGTGCAGCTTAATCCCGTTGTACCCCTCAAAACTGGTCAGAAAATATGTTCTCATCCAATTTGAGTCATTTCACGATGAACTTTGATTATTCAATGCCCTCATTTTACATTCTGACATGATACATGGGCACCAAGGTGTTTATACGTTTCAGCTTGACTTTTATGATATTGATCATTCCACAAAACATGATTCGCCCCCTCGGAGGCATCTTTCCAGAACATATCATTGGATGGATTTTCCAACTAAGCCCTAAAAAGGCTAAATGATATTTCAATTTGGCAAATAGAAATGCTTACTAGTGTTATACCTGAATATATAAGACCATTATCAGCTTTGTCCACAACATTACACTGATCCCCGCTTTTATCAAGTATCTTCTGTTTCCTCCCATTTTCTCCCATTTCCCCCTCAATGAAAACATGATTAAACTTTAGAGTAGGTGGATCTACCCTCCGCTCTGTCTCAGACAATATGTGAAATATATTTTTCCCACTCCCTCCCTCTGTACTCATCCTTGCCGGTGATAAATCCATAGCTATCTATGACAGCTTTGTTGCTGCCGGGAGGCCCCTCCTGCCTTGTTTGGCCGTGATTCCAGTCGACAGCTTTAGGAGCGTGTCTTTATTTAAGAGCTGCTGTAATTACACAGGCTTTAGCATATGTAGACGGCCAGATATGATTCAAACCACCACGACAGGGAGAGAGGAGCTCAACGGGTGAATGAGAAGAGAGATAAAACACAATGGCGGGAATCGCAAAAGAGAGAGAGAGAGGGCAAGGGGAGAAAAGAGACAGAGAGGGAGAGATATGGTGAACAGGGCAGACTGATAGAGCAATTGAGAGACGAGGAGAGGGCAGTCGGGAGGGGTGAGTGGAAGAGATATGGTTTGGCAAATAAAAGAGGAGCGCGGCGCTGCTGCAAACTGTTCGCCTTATGATGCCTCATTAGGGCTTAGGGCTGCAGATAGTGCCTGTTAGAGAGATCTATGGCCTCAGCGCTGAGAGAGAGACAGAAGGGAGGGAGAGCACGGAAGATACACACAGTAAAACAACAAGAGAATGAAAAGCAGAAATTAAATCTGATCAGTGCAACATTTCCCATAACACTTGTATGAATAATGCAAACAAACTTGATTTGTTTGGGACCCAGCACATCTCCAAGTGAGGTTTAATCAATTTGACCGATTTGTTTAATTTAAGTGTTCCTCTCTTGACCCCAATTTCCTACTGTACTTGCACAATGCCAACCCTTTGTGATATATTTTGAAACCAATGGACAAACATTTAAACAAAACTACAATAGATAAACTTGTGTAAAGTTAAACATTTTTGAAGAACTTTAAGGTTTAAATATGTAATTATTAGTAACTTATTTTGCAAACAACGTATGCCATATTTCCTGCAAAGGCATTCAATGTATTTCTACTCATTATTTACCTCGTCATATAGGATGTTGTGTCGTCACTGTTAGGGTCCACCAAATTCCCACCAATTAGGATGGCGTGTATACTATACTAATATTAAAAGGAAACACAATATCACACTATAACAAATGTGGAACGTGTCCATTGCATGGCATTTGCATATTCTTAATTTTTGCTACAACGCAACCCAAAAACAATGCCCCCTGCCCCCAGAGGCTTATCATCGTCAGACCTATAGCCGATTGGTTTCGAGATCACCAGTAACTCTAGACCAGTGGTTCTCAACCGGTCAGGCCTCGGGACCCACTTTTTCCTTTGTCAATAAATTGCGACCCGAAATGTTGAACCACTCAAATCTATTCAACAAAAAAATGTGCTGTAATACATACGCTTTTCATCATACAATATTAAAGTGAAGTACAGCGCATATATCCCTTCACAGAACTAAAGTATGCTTTTAAAAAAGTTTTAATGAGATGATGGAATCAAAGCTGAACTGTATAACACAAAAAGGCACACATGCTGAAAACCCAACCCCAGAAGGGGGGTCTGGGGGGATTCTCCCCAAGAAACTACGCATTCTGGTACACTCTGAGAAGAAAATAAATTAATCTATTACTACCCGACATATTATTAATATGTTATGCCACTGTTTGTTTTTCACTTTGTTCTGACCTTGAACTTGCTGCTCCACACAGAGAGAAGAGTAAAGAGGAGGTAGTCTGTGTGAATGACTTTAAATTGTGGGTAAGGGTAGATAGCTCCCATTGTTCTGTGACCTGTCAATCATCAAACCGGGGGTCATATTTCATTATGTGTTCATTTGTATCTGAAGTTGTACCCATGGATGTATAAAGAGTAGTTCTACCGCAAAGTTATTCTCCGTGGGGACTTCCGGCAACAATCTTGATTCTGATTGGCCAGAAGACTCGAAAAAACATCAGCAAAGATGTTTTATTGAGAAGATGACAGAAGTTTTCAAAACCGTTTGAAAACTGCATGCACAGCGTTAGAAAATCGGGCCTTCAAAATAAAAGTTTGACTTTTTTCCACCCAAAAAAAAAAATGTAATACATTTTTTCTTCACTCACATCTGCGACCCACTCGAAATGGGTCCACGGCCCACTTTTGGGTCGCGACCCACCAGTTGAGAACCACTGCTCTAGATGTTGCCAAGTCTATCATGAAGAGTAGGAACATGTGAGAAGTGATTGTTCCTGTTGTGTAGTGTGTTTTGCTGGAAAAAAATGTGTTTCTGGAAGACCTTGAATCCTTTGGCTTAGTCCTCTGCCATGGGATCCCTACTGTGTCAACGCAATGGTTCTAATGAACGAGGAGGCAACCATTTTTGGACATTGTTTTTATTGCCGGTCTGAACAAGGCCTAATTTGACATGGCAACAGTCAAGAAGAAAGAAAAAGAAATGCTAAATGCAGAACAAAGGACAGCAAGAGAGGGCGCAGGGCAGATAAGGAATCAGACACCGTCCAGGCGACGCAGACGAGGGAAGAGAAAAGACCAAAGACCAAAGACCACTCAAATAAGTGTCTCCTATTCTTCTCCGCGTGTAAGAAAGATAGCAAATAGTATATCACCAGGCTCCATAAGCACTAATTAGGAGCCGGATTTTAACAAGCGGAGAGACACAGCGAGGCAGAGAAAGAAGGAGGGAGGGCGAGGAAGAGACGGGAGGAAGGCTGAAGGAGGACCGTTAATCCAGCGTCCATTGTCAGTCGTTACAGGAGGAACCGTGTTGGTTGTTTCGCCATGGGAGACGACTGTAAATCTGCGACGCAACCTTTACACGCCACGCACACAATGCGCGCAGATGCAGCCATACATGATACCGGCTGACACAAGTGTAGCCACCCAGTGACATATTGCTTTCATCAGAGACACCACACAAATCAACTGCCTGCCACTTTCTCTCTCACACACACATAGCAGGGAAAGTATAATCAGTAGACATTTTGTTGCAGTTATCCAAAGTAGTAAATCAGAACCTGTTATTCCTACCCATGAAAGGCCAGCGCTTATCTGCTAGCTACAGGTGTAAGTGCATGTGTGTGTGAATGGTCCGATGCTTATCTTCATCTTGTAGCCACAGAGGGGCCCTTTGTGGCCTGTCGCTGATTAGCTGTCTGTACACATGCCCAATCATAAATCTACCTATGTGAATCAGTATTAGCAGTAATGAGGCTTAAGAAAAGGCGTGTGTGTGCGCTCATATTTGTTTGTGTGTGCTAATAATGCCGCTGTAATTTCCATAGGGGCTGAAGTCCAGGTTTTCTGGGAGATTTATTAGGTTGATGCTGCCTTAGAGGGCCTAAGAGACTACTATTTTACACACACAGCAGAGATGTTCTTGCATACTGACAACATGAACATATGCATTACGCACAGCTATAGCCCTCACCCCTTTGAGGATCTCGCCCTCCCCTAATCATACCATGCGTCCTGAAATGTATGGAGTTCCCACTGTCCTGCACACCTGCAGCGAAAGCCATACGCAAATCATGCCCACACCCCCCACAGCCTCTCCCACGCCTAAACATGCATGTTCCTCATCCTAACCACCGGTCATTTCCCTAACTGCCGCTTACGTGCGCCCTGGAGGATCCCCTCTAGCTGCTGATCATAGACATGAAGGGCTTTAGGATGCAGGAAGCTCAAGAAGGGAGTTTATTAGACCACTTTGCTGTATCCTTTAAAGAAATGCAAAAAAAAGGGAGGATCAGCATACTTGTTTTAAGGGATCTTCTGAACAAATGCCTTTGCTGTCTTCCTAATGCCCCGACAATTGGATTGTCTTACACTTTTATCGATATACAATCTTGACCTTAAAGGTGGGCAAGGTAATTTTGGAGAAACCAGCTCGAGGGCGCTAGAATTTGAAAATACACAGCCGGAAGAAATCTGCCACTTCATTACAGAGCCCCTCCTCCAACACACACGAATGCGCACATGACCAACAGTGTTGGGACTAACGCGATTTAGAGCTCTCAAGTCTCACGGATTTGCCGTGAGACACACGCAGTTCACTCCATTCACACGCTCACACGCCACACCTTGTATTTCTCACGCAGAGATTTCTTTCCAGGGTACCGCCCACCAAGTTGCGCCGCAATTTTGTAAACAAACTAGGCTTGTTTGACGCGTGCACTCCACTTGCACCCCCCCCCCCCCCCCCGTTGACATTCGCGATACAGAGGGCTTCATACTCCACTAGCACCCTCCGTTGGCATTCGCGGTACTGAGGGCTTCATGGGAACTTTGAGGGAAGCCAGAAGTTGGAGTACCAAACACCGCTGCCAAAATCTCACTGTGAACTCTGTTCCAAACGTGAGAGCCCTACAGTAACGCGTTACTATAACGCAACTACTCTTTTGCGGTAACCACTAGCGTTACTAGTTACCTATTCCCATTAGGTAACGCCGTTATAGTTACTGTGATTTTAAATGGGGCGTTACTGCGTTACATTAGGTGATCCAAATGAACCGAATCTCCCTGCAGTTGTAAATTACAGGCGAATACAGCGATGTCCTCTCACAGCACCATGGAAAAGCGAAAGTAACCAGAGAGGAGTGATGATTGGTTAACGCGGGGTAACATTTCAGGGTAAGCCAATCAGAGACAGAGTTGGGCGGGTCTTGGTCTTGCCTTATGGGGAAAATAAACAGACACACAAACACTTGCAAAAACACACACACATACACGGCAACGCACACACAATGGCAGATGCAAGTATCAGCGAGAGCAGCAGCGCATTTACAACTTGGAGAACTATTTTCAATTTGTGGGGATAAAGGACGCAAAAAATATTATGGTCAAATGGAAACTGTGTGCAGGACAGAAAGCATTATCCTCGTCGAATAACAGCAATGCTAATCTCCTGAAGCACCTAAGTAATGTACATGGGGCTATAAAACTAGTCGCCAAAGACCCCACCGTACACCACCGGCAGTGACCCAGATGGAGCAACACCATCTAAACAGCCAAAAAACGATTTTTTTAAATCGCCACATGTCACCCAGAGTCAACTAAACAGATTGATTGCCAGGTATGTTGTTGAGGACATGATGCCCATCGCAACGGTCGAGTTGCGAGTTGTTGATCGAGTGCACTACTTAGAACTTGATTGTTGAGCTAAAGATGCCTGTCAAAATGTCTAAACATATCTTTTGTGTTTTATTGTTTCACTACATTTCATAATGATAATTGCTACAATGATGGGGAGTTGTCTTTTCTCTTACTGTACCACAGAACTACACAAACCCTTATTATTTTAAAAGTAAAGTAACTTTACTTATTTTTACAATTTAGTAACTAATAAAGTAACTAGTTACTTTTTTGAGAGCAGTAACTATACAGTAACTATTAGTAGTTACTTTTTTAAAGTAACTTGCCCAACACTGATGACCAATGAGGGCACGAGATAAGTTTGTGCACAGATGAAAGGCTGACAGGCAGGTAGGCCATCCAGTTATTTTAGCCGGGCCAGCTAAAATGATTGGTCGTGCTTTTTACAGCGCTACGGCTTCCACAGATGAAATGTTGTTATGGATTTTGTTGTCAAAGCACTCCATGCATTCCATGGAATATAACAAAAAGTGTATCTCGAGCCGGTTTCTCAAACTTACCTACCCCACCTTTAATGTAGGTTGGTGCAGGTTTCTCGTTTTTTTTAATGCATTTTTATCATTATCACTTTTAACGTAAACCAGCTAGCCTCTCTGTTCATTCTATAGGAAATCTAATAGTGGCGACTGTTAACAAGCCCTCAGCTAAGACAGTTTGTAGTTCATTATTAGCAAAGCATAATTCACTTTTTTTGAGAGAGAGCTGTATAACAGAGTTGGTGAGAGCCGTGGGAGTAAACCAACACATTCAAGGTGTATGCCTTTTAATATTAAGCAGACCCTTTTTTAACATTTCAAAAAGTTTGGACTTTTACCTTTCTCTAAATTGAGTAATGTACCCATTTCCCATAACCATTACAAACAGGTAGAATTTCAATTTGCCAGATTACAATGGCGGCTCTGGACACTTCAAACACTTGAAAAGTGACTACAATGCATTCCCACTAATAGCAGTTTAACTGGTGCGAGATGTTTGGCCTCCCTCCCATTGTTCTTCCTAATGGGATCTATTGACTGTTTGTGCAATCAGAGTACATCACTATGTAGATTAGAGCCTCACACTCTCTTTACGTCTATTTATCTTTTTATACATCTCTGTTTTGTTGCCTCTTTTTCAACTTGCAATTTGTGTCGGAATCGAAGTGGTGCTTTAGCTGCATGACTGTGGCAGAATTACCGGTGTTGACAAAGCGGTTTACAACACGTTAATGATCAAAACAATACAAAGAAATGATTAAGGTATAATGCAATCATTTATGCCGCCTTTGTTTCTCTTTGCATATCTTCCCCTCTCTCTGTACAACAGCAGGTAAACAGTCTCGCAGCTTGTAGTGGTTATGTGATTCAGTAGCGCGGCGCATTTCCGAATGGTAATTTGCAGAAATGAAAACTTAATCAAGCATGCTGCAGAAGTGGCCCTGAATAATTTAACAGTGAGGGGAGGATGAGCGAGTGAGGAGGCGAGGAAGACAGAGGGAGGATGGTAGTCAGCAGGAAGAGGAGAGGAAGTAGATGAGGAGAGGGTCATTCCTTATCTCTAACCCCTTTACTTCTGATATCTTTTCTTCTTACTTTCTTCATTTCTTTCAGGTTGTATTTCTTTTATCTCTCATCTCTGACTGTTTAAAATACTTTTACTATTTTCCCTCCATCCTCTTATACTTCCTCTTCAGATTCAGGTCTATTGCCAAGTGTAGGTTGGAAGGCAAATCATTCCTCTCCATTCTTGGCTATTTACCGTTGTCTTCCAATCCTTCCACCCTTGTTGCCTCTTTTATTATAAACTCTCTTTCATTTCTTCCACATATGCTCCTGCCTTGTTGTGATGTACTAGTCCAGACAGTATAAGCAGTGAGGAAATCTTCAATCGGAAGAGTTTATCTTTGTCAAATGCTTTCTGAGAGGGTAATTAGTTACTTAGCCTCAGTTAAACTTTTAATATCTTCCTTCTCCCTCTCTATCTTTGATTAATTTCTCATCTTGGGAAAGAAAGACTTTCATTAATGCTAAAGCCATTAGTCTTGCGGCGGGGAGAGAGAGAGCCCATATTTGGTCGTTACAGATTAATGTTTAAGTGTTCCAAATGTTTTTTCTGCCCCGAGGGTTTAAGGAGGAATCCCCATAGACAGCCATTCATATCACACACCATTTAAGTTTGTGTTTTCTGATCGATCTTGACCCTTAGTGTCATTATGACCATTTAAAGTATATTTAGCCAAATGTAAAATACATATGAATTAATTAATAGGACTATACAGTAGCCAGGATGTCCATTTTTTTTATCAAAAAAGAGAAACATTCAAACTAATGGTGTAGAATGACATTATTTGTAATTATTTGTGACTACAAATATTTAGAAAAGATCATTAATTATTTGGCAAAATAATAATATACATATTTAAACTGTTATACACTTTTCCTTCCAAATGTAACTGACTTTGACAGTTTTCACTTCTTACTGTCAAGTTAAATTCCCCCATCTGCAATGCTAAGCGTCTCCACAATAATTGTTCAATGTAAAACAGAAAAGGAGTTGGCATTCTATTACTTCTGATCAGTTCAGTAAAGTAGCTAGTGATAGAGGATCAGGCTAGAAAATGTAATTATTGAAATATGGGTATGAAATGCAAAATACAAATACCCTCTCTCTCTCTCTCTCTTTGTCACTCTGTCAGGCTAAACGATATACTTTGGCAGATTGGAGTGAGAATGAACTGCAGCCCCAGACGCTAGTTTGTGAAAGCCCTGCGTTGCTTTTATCTAATGGAAATTAAGGGATGCTTGTGTGTGTGTGTGTGTGTGTGTGTGTGTGTGTGTGTGTGTGTGTGTGTGTGTGTGTGTGTGTGTGTGTGTGTGTGTGTGTGTGTGTGTGTGTGTGTGTGTGTGTGTGTGTGTGTGTGTGTGTGTGTGTGTGTGTGTGTGTGTGTGTGTGTGTGTGTGTGTGTGTGTGTGTGTGCGTGTGTGTGTGTTTATGTATTTGTGTGTGTGTGCGAGCGAGACGTGCCTTGCTTTTGTGACAAGGCGGCGCAGGACTCAGATTTTATTAAGTACCCTTTAGAGAGAGAGAGAAACAAAACAAGGCAAAAGTCTTTCCCTCACTCTCTCTTTCTGTCACGTGCACACACACACACACACACACACACACACACACACACACACACACACACACACACACACACACACACACACAGACACACACACACACACACACACACACACTCACGAAGACCAGACTCAGAATTTTATTAAGTACCCTTTAGAAAGAGTGAGAGTGAGACAAGAGGGGAAAAGTCACCGGCAGCATGGTAATCAGGCCCGCTAACCGAGACACCAATAAAGGGGAGAGTTTGTTAAGGAAGGAAAGAAAAGACAGGGGGGGGGGTGGGGGGGGGCATCGTTTTCAAAACACTGTTTGTTTGTTTTTTAATCACAGAAAGAAAAAAAAATAGATTTAAATAAACGTTGTTTTATATTTTTGAAAACCTTGCCTTTAAAGGAGCCTAATATTTTTTAGAGATTTTTTTAGAAATCAAATTATAAATCAGTTTATATGGTGGGACATGTTTTACTACATTTCAGACTTTTTAAAATTACTTCAACGTAAAATATGCTACATTTTGCAAGCAATCTATTGTTTATATAAAACTTGTAAGGTTGTGTATAATTATTTAAAGGCATTTTAAGCGAGTAAAACACTCAAGTTTGTCCGTTCATTTAGCCTAGTTTTTATATCTTTATAACAACAAATTATCTTTCTAATGCTAAGTCACTAATGTTAGATAGGATAACTTAAGACACAGAATACACATTTTTTGCGTGTGAGTGAGAAATAACAGAGCTGTAACACACACACACACACACACACACACACACACACACACACACACACACACACACACACACACACACACACACACACACACACACACACTCACAGACACACACTCACACACACACACTCATGCAAGATGGACATGAAGTGGTGTGGAGAGGAGAAAGGAGGACAGGAGATAGCAGGAGGAGGAGCTGGGCCGTACCTTGCATGACTGCGCTTTCCCTAGAGGAGCCCTGCCACACACCCACACACACACACACACACACACACACACACACACACACACACACACACACACACACACACACACACACACACACACACACACACACACACACACACACACACACACACACACACACTCACTCACAGACACACACTCACAGACACCCACACACACACACACACACACACGGAGCGACGGCTGGTGTGCGGGTGGCTGTCTTGTTGGCCAGGGTTTCTGATTTCACGGCCTACTGGGTGGTGGCATTCAGCTTCCGTCAGGCACTCCTCTTTCAGCCTTTCACACACTGCCCCCCCCTCCCCACACACACACACACACACACACACACACACACACACACACACACACACACACACACACAGACACACACACACACACACACACACACACACACACACACACACACACACACTGACTCATCCCCTCTGCTCTGTCCACCCAACACCTTCCCGTTTCCTCGCTCTATCTATTTTTGTTCTTCCACAATCTTCATTACTTTAGGACACGTTGTACGTAAACACGTTACAGATGTCATGATTTTTCATGATCAGGCACCACTTTGTGCGGCCAACAGTAAACACGTTACAGATGTCATGATTTTTCATGATCAGGCACCACTTTGTGCGGCCAACACAGCTTTTTTTTTTTATATATGTGTGAAATAAAGAAGACACATCATAGAAATGTTTCCTGGCATTTGAGCAAGGCACTTATTCTGCAGTTTCAGGGGTCCATATCCCTTTGCACAAGGCCATAAATGACCTGGTTTGGAAAGGGAAAGCTGATAATGCTGACAATCTTACACGCACGCACGCACGCACGCACGCACGCACACACACACACACACACACACACACGTAAACACACACACACACACACACACACACACGTAAACACACACACACACACACGTAAACACACACACACACACACAAACAAAGTGACAAGTAGCTCATCAAGAAAAATGGTGGACCTGAAATTTGCATTTTGAGTGAGTGCGTCCCCTAAAGTTGAGGCAGATGATGCATGCTCAATCTGGACAAATGATAATTGATAGAGAGAGGATGGGAGAAAGAGAGGGAGAGATCGAGGGTGGGAGGTCCTGTCAGCTTGTGTCTGAGTAGGTCGGCTTGGACCGAGGGCTGCGGGGGTCAAGAAACAAGAGGTCTCACACACACACACTGACACACACACTGACACCACACTGCACTTTCTTTCTCAGCCATTCAGGCTTTGTTACATGGGAAGGTTTAGTGCTCAGCAGAGCAGCTCCATCAGAAACAGATACTTTACTTCTTGTTGGACTTCATGAAGCTCCCGCTCTTCCTCTCAGAAAGTCCTATAGAGTCCAATGGAAGGGCTGTTATCAAATCAGAGCTAAATCATTCACGGCTCCTTTTCTTTCGAAATGTCTTACAACAACAGATTAGTCTACAAACATGGATTCCAAAAGATCAAAACTACATGGTAATAAAGTATTGTCTTCTGTGCCATAGAGTTGTTTGTTTTTAAAAAAACTACCAACACATAATTTGCACAACATATTGTTTCTTCGTGATAAATAAATGGACTGTAGTTTATTTAAAAGCAATCCAACATTCATAAAATCATCGTGCTTTCTATTTTTATTGGACTAACCCAACTAATACAAATGGAATAACCAGGGTCCTAATTTAATTTATTTTTAAATAGTTAAAAGTATTCCAGTAAAACTATTTGTAATCATGCATTTACTGATATTGCCTCAATATTGCTAAATGATTGGATTGTGTGTCACTCCATAGTAAATAATGAGTCAGTATAATTGTATTTCTCCTATAGAAACGTATCTCCGCAGTATCCATCTTTCTGAAATGTTCTTCTAGATAATTGATATCTTTAAGAGTAAGTTCCCATTGAGACTCCTCTCTCTGCTGCATGTATATGTGTGAGAGAGAATGTATTGGGTGCTCACACCCGATCCATCGCGCTCTTCCTCTCCTCACTTAGTTGTGTGGAAACACTAAATGAAGCCCCGTGTCCTTTAGACGATCCTCTTATGATTTAATGCCAGGGCGCACCAGAGGAACCTGTTGAAAAATCACTTTCCTGGATTTAGTTTTGGACAATAAAACACTGTCCAAACGTAATTAAAAAAACCTTTTCTACAAGTCATTAACCTCTCGTGATACTTTTTAGGAACCACGCCATAAAGCTCTGAGTTTTATAACTGGCACAAATCAAATGCGGTCCCACGTTAATTTAATTAAGGCTAGCCACCCAAATGTCCGCCCTCGGTCCAAATATTTGAGAAGAGCAATACTTTTCCCCCCTCCTCCAAGTTGATTAAAATATGTGATATTTCACATTAGTTTAGTTTTTATGGGCAGTGAGGTAATTCATTGTCAGTAAATGGCTTGTCAGAGTGCTCTGTGAGTGATGTAATGCTATGAAGTCTATCGTTTGAATTGCCCCTACGCCTATTAGAGAAAATCGACTTCTGGGCCCATTATTTGATTATCTTGCAGGAAGTTTGAAGAAGGCTATTGGCATCATGTTATTGGAAGAGATCACATTTTTCAGTTTTACAAGAGGGCGGATAGTATACTGCTTCTATGTTTTAAAGTGTATAATTAAAAAGGCCCCATGTATATATTTGGCCCCCTTGGAATATATTTGAAAAAAACACAATTTTACTACTAAATGTTATCGCAACAAATACAAATACTTATTTGATAAAATATATAACAATGGTTTTGCTCTTACCATAATACTTCTACAACATGCAAACACGTCCCTTCCAGTTCACTAATACCCTTTAATTAAAATGTGTCAGATTCCCATTTGCTGTTAAAAGCACTCGAACACGTTCCTCGGGTCCCGTATCAAGGTAGGACCCTAATACCTGGGCCTAATTAACACGCATTTAAAAGTCCTCGTGATGCAAATTACCGTTAACATCAGAGCAGGGGGTACAGGGGGGTAAACGACAAGATGAGATAATTCGACTAATGCATATTTATCTCATGCTAATTGGCGTGCACGGCCAAAGAAAAGCGTGCACTTAATTAATTGACATGGAGGGGGTCGGAAATGAATTTGAGGCACTCAATCTGGAGAGAGAGAGACAACAACACGGAGAGGGGCGGTCGATGGAGACTCCACAAGAGGAATAAACACATTTAGTTTCATTATTTTCAGGCAAATCTTTTCAAATGTGTTTATATGATTAGTTAATTTAAATTAGAATAAGATTAAAAAGAATCTGAAGGGACCTAAAATAATTTTAACATTTTCTTTTTCCATTTTCCTTTTATAGTTTATAACAGATAGCTAAAAAATTTAAAAACAAACCAAATTTCCCTAAAATAAATCATGATAAGACATCCTAATATACAATGACTCTACAGCAATATTCACATTAAACAACTGCTAACAACTTTGTAATACTCTATTGGAAAAATAAAGTAATAACATTTGCAAAGTACAACAAGGGCCTTAAATAAATAATGCATTTTTTATTTGAGACAAATCACTTATCACTTAAATGTTTTTCAAAAATTGTAGCCAAGCATCTGCTAAAAGGATTTTGCGCTAATTTGGCATTAAAAGCATTGGCCGTGTATTTTTCTAACAAGTGGGACATGGTGGATTTCCTAAACTGGCCCTTAACGTCCGTCCCGGTTAGTCACTCTGTGTGTCGCTAATGCCACATTTCAGAGTGGTTTTGTTAACAAAATAACTGTGTCTGTCCAACTCGCCCCGTGTAATTTGGTTTGTGTAGGTGGCCCTATGTTATAGGGGCCCTCAAACGCGCGCACACACACACACACACACACACACACACACACACACACACACACACACACACACACACACACACACACACACACACTCTCTCTCTCCCCCTGTATCTAATTTGTTTACGGTCTCCGCTCTTTTAAAAGAGGAGGCATTGGACGCAGAAGCAGGACCTTTTTTCACGCCTGCCTCCCTCTCCTCCTCCCTCCTTCCCCTCTGTGCTCCGCCCGCTCCGGAGAATTAAAGCAGAAATGTTTTAAGCGCACTCAACACTCATCCATTTCAAGCCACAGATGGTCTTTTGAATGGAGCGGGGGTTCCCTTGTTGTGTATGCGTGTATGAATGTGGGAGTTTACCCTCGCTTTTAGCCTCCTCCTCCTCCTCCTCCTCCTCTGTGCCCGGGCAGCCGTTTTGCTCCGTCGTTTCTTTCTCTTCTTTGTGCCTCCCAACTTTTTCTTTTGGAAACGTCTTTTGTGTCAAACCCACGGCCACCGACTAACTCTGCCTTCTGCTCATCTCCCCCATTTTAACCTCACACATCCTGCACAGACTGTGCAGTGTGTGTGTGTGTGTGTGTGTGTGTGTGTGTGTGTGTGTGTGTGTGTGTGTGTGTGTGTGTGTGTGTGTGTGTGTGTGTGTGTGTGTGTGTGTGTGTGTGTGTGTGTGTGTGTGTGTGTGTGTGGTGTGTTGCAGGGATAGAGACCATTACTAATGCAAATATAGACCTAAGCAAGCTAATCCTGTCGTAAATCTTTGGAAAGATGCCGTACAAAGTTCACATACAAACTATAAATCCTTAGAGGAATATCATAATAATGACTTAATAGTTTAAACACTTATACACCGTTAAACACAGTAACTGGTGGGTACCATAGGAACTGCATAGGGATGGTATAGTAAGAGGTTTCTAAGAGGAAAGCATTTTTTTAAATTATGAAAAACTCCAATTAATTGTCATCCTTTTATAAGACGTACCATTTGCATTAAGCTGATATTTTGTATACTTCTTTAAATGATACAATATTTGTGCACGTATGTGTGTTAGTGGATTATATGTGGCACAATGTTCTTACAATATTTTCATCTCGAGGCCCGTGGAGAATCCGGCATTAAGGCAAACACATGTCCACTCAAATCAGTCAGGGTACAAAAAAAAGAAGAAAATCATTGCTACTGTGTGTCAAATTATAAAATTGACCACCTGTTCCTCACACACAGTAGCAACATAGATGGTCCCTCCCATAACATGTACGATCTCTCTGCTTATAGGAACACTGCAGCTGTCCTCGTTGGTGGTCCCAGTTATGTGTTGAACTTTTACATCATACGTAAAATGAACCCACATCATATTTGGTGTGCTATTGCCCCGTATAGGGTTGTTTTATAGCGTCACTGTCTGCATTCTTTTCAGACGTTGAGGGTAAGGTTTCCTCCACTCATGCGGCTGCTTACTGCCTTTTAGCCATGCATATTAACAGGGCCACTTTAGTAATAAGAGCGCGGACCCTATGGCAAAGAGGAAGTTATTGCTTTCTCTGTGCCACTTATTCGTCTTCGCTCTCCGTTAGCTCATCCTCTCCTCTCCGTAGGTGGCTCTGGTAATAAACACACTAGCTGTCTGTCTATCGTGCCGTCTTGGCAGGTTGAGGCCTACTTAACCAGGCGAAACCGCTGCTCTTTTCTAAGTCCCTTTGAATGCCTCCCTTTGTCGGCGACACGCTACCATGTTAATGTCATGTACCGTAGAAATTGCTGTGGCTATGGCTATTAGCTTCGCCGCTAAAGTACAGAGAGTGATGGAGGGAGAGGCTGCCACAAAAAAACAAAAAAACAGCCCATAATTGCATTGCTGTGAAGAGGGTTAGCTCTTTTTTCTCCCCCCCCGACCACTTTCTCTCTCTCTCTCTCTCTTCTCGTCTCTCCATATCTTTTCCTCAACACCCCCACCACCTCTGTCTTTCTCTCTTTCTCTTCCCTTTTTGTGTGTGCGATTTGTCCCTTAAGCCGGCGTAACGTCTCGGCCGAGGCCGCAGAATGTGGAGAGCAAATTGGAGGCAGAGCGTGAACAATGGAACATGCATCGCTGCTGGGGCATTCTTCTTCTTTACTGGGAACTGTGGGAGGGGTCGAGGGAGAGAAAGTCATTCTGTAAGGAAACTCCAGTCCCGTAGACATCCAGATGTAGACAGTGAGTGTGCACTGAAGGGTCTTAATACTAGATATACACCAGCTGGTTACTATTCCGGTTAGTTTGACTGGCTAACTTACTTTATTTGAGGTATTGGTAGGTTGAAAATACAATTTGGTTTTGAACAAATTAGAGGAAAAATACACAAGGAATCAAAGAATACAGGATTCAAAATAAACACACTCAGAGGTGGTAAAGTTAGACTATCGTTATTTTCTTTGGTTATTTTTGTTTTCTTTCGGGCATTTGCCAATCGTCTCTTTTGTTTCCCCCCAAGGGTTATTCAGCCCAACAGAAGTTATGGGCCACAGAACTTAGATCTGTGATTTTCATGTGGACTTGTTATGAATGTTTGTATGCAAGTTTCCTTCCTCTGAAGTCAGATCTCAGGAGAGGGAGGGCACGACTGACAGGAAGACATGGAAAGAAACTAGATGACAGGGTAGAGAATATAAATATGTGCAATGAGGAAACCTGACAAGAATAAATGACAGCAGGAAAGTAAACGTAACACAGGGCAGCAGGTTTTAAAAAAGGAGGGTTAAAAATAAAAGCAGGGCCAAATAGAAAGGAGCAGGGCAGAAGGAAGCACAAGACCGGACATGATAGCACACCAAATAATATCATCTTCAGCAGTCAACGTTTGCTAGCTTGACATTCAGCCGTACTTTAGCGCCTGGACCTTTGAAGCCAGACATTCAAAAGCAGACAGAAGCAAAAAGTAGAAAAAAAAAGAGCGGCAGATGAGAAAATAATTCAAACATAGCACACAGAGGCAAAGAGAAGCAGAACAGCTTGTCTTCAGCGGTGAATAGCAGCGTGTATCGTTCACATTGAGTCAACAGATTAGCGACAGAGGAAGCTTAGCTATTCCTGGCCTCACTCGTTTGATGTTTCGGGAGGCCTAATTTGATTTTTCACCTCCTATTGTTTCAGAACTGTGTGCCCCTAATCCACTTTAAAGTGGAGACAGCTTTCATCCTCTCCTTCTCTCTCTCACTGTAGCTGCGTCCATTTCTTTTGTGACTCTCCTCTCTTCAACTAGTACTCCACAGGCACATGAACATTCCGAGACGCTAACCAAATAATTTGTTTCAAAAGACAATACTAGTAGTTTCTTTTTTTATTTAAACTTTTTAAATGAGTGTTTTTTTTTTACGACACTACCCAAATTAAATACATTATAAATCTCCTCAAAATAAACTGGTTGTTGGCAGAAAATATAACTAGATGTTAGCATAAGATGCTGCTATAGCTTAGGTATAATTAAAAGAATAAAGCTATATTTACACATTTTTACGTATTCAGTTATATATCAAACTTGTCTCATTACTTTTATAATATTCTGTCAATTATGGGGCTCCTGAGCAATATGAATTTGTTACTGTATGTAATGTTTTTGTTTTAAGTGTTGCAGCTGTCATGAATCCTCTAATCATTGGAAGTCTAGCTATGATATATTTATGACATGGTGCTCACCAATGATTTGGTTTTTACTCTTCAGTCTGTACTCGGACATGTTGCATTCCTTGTGGTCGACAGAAAGAGTCTTTTTTGTAATTGTAATGTAATTGTAATTTGTAATTAAATACATTTCAGTTTCTTCTGTTTATTTTGCCCTTCGATATCAGTGCAAAGAAAAAGAAAATAAGTAAATACATCAACCCCAGTGTTTCCTATCAGTCTAACTTCCCCGGAGCTG
>NC_136907.1:56873147-56943147 GCF_949606895.1 Notothenia rossii | reverse complement strand
AGTTAGCCTGTGGTGGGCTCCACTTTTTAAGCAGCACATGTGTTTTTCACACACTGCTATTATAAGTCTGTACATAGCAGTAACATTAATGTAGTGTGTCCTCCCTGCTGGCATTTGTCTTGTTTCATACTTTACTGAAACACTGACTATATGTTAAAGATGTCAGATTCAATTTCATGAGACGACGAAGACTCGTTCATTTTTGTAATGCAATGTGTCACACTCACATACACAGACCTTCCAATTGACTCCCATCATCCTCATCATCATGGAGAGTGGTGTGTCCCCGTCATAACAAAAGGCTGTTCACTCTGTGGTGGCCTTCTTCCCACATTAGACAGTCAATTAGCCGCAGAATGGAGCGAGTTCACTGGATAATAGGAAGTAAAGCTGGTCCTTCACACAAAGGGAAACTATTGCATAGACTCCCCAGATGAAATCACACACATACAACAGGAAACAAGTGAAACTGTTATACATTGAATACAAAAAACATAAAAAGTATGAGATGTAATCCTTGTTTCAGGGAGTCAACATAATAAAAAATGCAGATACAGATACATATCATTTTAAGTAATGATTACATTGTACTCAAAGTTGATAGTTATTTAAAAAGTATAATAACTAACTATTTGCTAGTGAAAATAAAGGGTACAATGTATTACCCAAACCTTCCACATTTTTGAAATGTTGGTTGGCACCATGTGACTTAATTCGAAACAATGGCATCATGTTTTCAGATGTGTAAAGTCATCCCTTTTCATTCTTCTTCGGTTATCATTTTTGAGTTTGAAATCAGTTTTGTTGTGAGCCACCCAATTGTTCTAATTCTCTTTCCCTTCCTCTCTTCCCCTTCCTCTCTTTCTTCCTCATGTGCTGCCTCCTCCTCCCACCTCCTTCTTCTCGACATCTCAGGTAAGTCACATTATTTTCTTTCACTCTTACACATATTCAAACACTGCCCGATGGTAAGTTCACAGAAGGGAGAGCTCACAGAGATGGAAATGGTAGCAGGGGGGGGAGAGAAGAGGGGCAGCTTAGGGGTAAAGTGGGGGGGGGGGGGGATCAGACTTTTATGAAGTCACTATGAGAAATGGCCTCGACTTGTGTGGCTGGCTGTTAAAACGGGTCCCTGTCCATTCAGCAGAGCGGGGTTACAGAGCATCAGTCAGCCCGCGCTGAATGGGAGATCAGCTAGCCTCACACTCACCCCTAATGATAATAGCTCTTAGTAGACACACACTGACTCATTTGCAGACACACACACACACACACACACACACACACACACACACACACACACACACACACACACACACACACACACACACACACACACACACATATCTCATTCACAGGTTAAGCTCATGTTGTTATCCAGAGTGACTTAACATTAGCGCCTCAGTAGCTCCAATTAGGGGATCACAAACATCAGAGAAGAAATAAGGAGTCTCCAGCCCGAGTACATTACTGTGACCACTGAAATGCAAATCACACACACTTACTCTTTTGCAGGCATTTCATCTGTGTGTGTCCACACATCTATCCTCTTTCTCTGTCTGACTATTTTAGTTTATTTAATCATCACACACACACAGTCACACACACATTTAATTCCTCAGGGTGGCAGTAGTCATGTCAGAGGTTTTTTACTGATCGCTCGTCATCTGGTGGGACCAAGGTGACATTTCCTCTTACGACCCTAAATGTGAAACATAGTACGTGTGTGTGTGTGTGTGTGTGTGTGTGTGTGTGTGTGTGTGTGTGTGTGTGTGTGTGTGTGTGTGTGTGTGTGTGTGTGTGTGTGTGTGTGTGTGTGTGTGTGTGTGTGTGTGTGTGTGTGTGTGTGTGTGTGTGTGTCCCTCTTTAGATAATGAGGGGTCTATATGCAGGGCTGGCAGGGTATTAAATATGTAACAGCAGGTTGGACAGAGGTGGCTTGTCAGACACACAAACAGACGCACACACTCACAGTCGATGTGCTGACATGACTCTCTTTCTCACTCCACTCTAAAACCCTCCGTCTGTGTCTCACTTGTTTTGTCTTCCTCCTAGACAGACAGACAGGTGTTTGGCTGCTCCCGCACAGTAATTAGTCACACACATACTTGCAGATTTTATGAAGGAGGGAGGAGGAAGTGAGCCTTTCTAGCAGAGGGGGTGAAGGGAAGGTAGATGGGCTAATGGTCACCCTCCCCTTCCTCTGGCATGTCCGGAGACACACACACATAAACCCAAAGGTTGCTGCAAAGTAAACCCGTCCCCACTGAACTGTTGTGTTTCTCTAAGCTTAAAAAAACAGAAAATGTACCTCAGATTTATCTTAAACAGGCGTTTGTTTTACTCTGTCAATCACTAAATTGCCAGCGGTCAAACATGTTGCTGATTCAAGAGCTATTTGGGCTCTCAGCATGACTAAAAATGTTAATTCCCAGTGGTTTTCCGGAATTTGCAAACCTCGGTGGACTGTTATTTGGTTGCTAGGATGACTTCACAGCTATTCCCCAGCTGTGGCCATGCAGGACACACACAACACACACACATTGGTAGGCAGTTTGTACAACTCAATAGGTGTTCCCACCCTCTATTTTCTTCAAAAGATCCCCACCATGAAGACCCAATCTATCTTCTTATTCTTCTTTTTGTTCTTTTTGTTCTTGTTCTTCTACTTTTTCATGTCTTTCTCCTTGCCTCCAGCCTTTTATCACCTCTGACTTTATTCTCTCATTTTGTCTTTACCTCTGCCAAGATTGATTTCCTTTCTCACTATTTCACACAACCCTCTCCTGTGCTCTCCGATACAGTCAGTGTAGCCTGCTAATATGCACACACAGCCACACACACACACACACACGCATTTGGCACAGACACTTCTGAGAATCAAAGTAATGGGATTAGAAGGGTCTGCTGAAATATTGAAGAGTCCCAATGCAAATAATGAATAGGTTGGCAATGTATCTGGATAAGTGTGTGTGTGTGTGTGTGTGTGTGTGTGTGTGTGTGTGTGTGTGTGTGTGTGTGTGTGTGTGTGTGTGTGTGTGTGTGTGTGTGTGTGTGTGTGTGTGTGTGTGTGTGTGTGTGTGTGTGTGTGTGTGTGTGTGTGTGTGTGTGTACAGCATCCAGCATGTAGTGTATGGTTCAATTGTGTGGCATCACGATGCATTTAGCATGGCCTAAAGGCACAATGAGGTGCCAAGCTCTCTCTCTCTCTCTCTCTCTCTCTCTCTCTCTCTCTCTCACTCTCTCTCTCTCTCTCTCTCTCTCTCTCTCTCTCTCTCTATATATCTCTCTCAAACACACACACACACACAAACACACACACACAGGTTTTAACACTGCTCTTCGTCACCCTGCACTCTGTCTGTTCACCCCACAATGACGACCCACTTACATCTGTCTTACAGTAAGAGATGGGGAGTGACGCCTTTGTCAAGTCTGCGTGTAAGTGTGTGTGTGTGTGTGTGTGTGTGTGTGTCTTCATGCATGTGAGCAAAGTCTGTGTGCAAATGTGAATATGTATACTGCATGTGTGTGTCTGTGTGTCTATCCTACTAGTGTCTAAGGTTGCCAGCTGAATGGAGGAGAAAATTAGACCCGATATGATAGTCAAGCTTCGCACATGGTGTACGTGTGTATCTGTGTGCCAGTGTGTGGTGACGGTCACTGGAGCCAGTAGTACACAAAGACGGGAAGAATATCAACACGGTTGTGATAGTAGGCAGAATGACGAGGCCCGTAAGAAAGCACTTGAGATAGCAAGAATGGTTGAGTTTCGGTGTTTGCTGATTTGAACATCTTTACCAAGATAAAAAAACAACGCTGAAAGACGCACAAGTGGAACAAAACCATATCACATGACCCAGCGTTATCAAATATTTGTCATACTGCAATAACTTCAAATACGTGTCCGTCTATATGTTTTAGTTGGGGTTTGGATGGAAATTAATATTGCGTTTTTCTGCAGCAGGTAAAATCTGAATTTTGATGGAACCAGCAGGTAGTTAGCTTAGCATAAAGCTTGGAAGCAGGAGGCAATTAATACCCTGACTTTGTCCAATGATAACAAAAATATTCACCTCTAAAGAACAAACATGTTACCGTACACCTACATATACAGTGGGGCAAAAAAGTATTTAGTCAGCCACCAATTGTGCAAGTTCTCCCACTTAAAAAGATGAGAGAGGCCTGTAATTTTCATCCTAGGTATACCTCAACCATAAAAAATCCAGAAAATCACATTGTCTGATTTTTAAAGACTTTATTTTCAAATTATGGTGGAAAATAAGTATTTGGTCAATAACAAAAGTTTATCTCAATACTTTGTTATATACCCTTTGACAGAGGTCAAACGTTTTCTGTAAGTCTTCACAAGGTTTTCACACACTGCTGCTGGTATTTTGGCCCATTCCTCCATGCAGATCTCCTCTAGAGCAGTGATGTTTTGGGGAGGTGATCATTGTCATGCTGAAAGACCCAGCCACGTTTCATCTTCAATTCCCTTGCAGATGGAAGGAGGTTGTCACTCAAAATCTCACGATACATGGCCCCATTCATTCTTTCCTTTACACGGATCAGTCGTCCTGGTCCCTTTGCAGAAAAACAGCCCCAAAGCATGATGTTTCCACCCCCATGTTTCACAGTAGGTATGGTGTTCTTTGGATGCAACTCAGCATTCTTTCTCCTCCAAACACGTCTAGTTGAGTTTTTACCAAACAGTTCTATTTTGGTTTCATCTGACCATATGACATTCTCCCAATCCTCTTCTGGATCATCTAAATGCTCTCTAGCTAACTTCAGACGGGCCTGGACATGTACTGGCTTAAGCAGGGGGACACGTCTGGCACTGCAGGATTTGAGTCCCTGGCGGCGTAGTGTGTTACTGATGGTAGCCTTTGTTACTTTGGTCCCAGCTCTCTGCAGGTCATTGACTAGGTCCCCCCGTGTGGTTCTGGGATTTTTGCTCACCGTTCTTGTGATCATTTTGACCCCACGGGGCGAGATCTTGCGTGGAGTCCCAGATCGAGGGAGATTATCAGTGGTCTTGTATGTCTTCCATTTTCTAATAATTGCTCCCGCAGTTGATTTCTTCACACCAAGCTGCTTACCTATTGCAGATTCAGTCTTCCCAGCCTGGTGCAGGTCTACAATTTTGTTTCTGGTGTCCTTTGACAGCTCTTTGGTCTTGGCCATAGTGGAGTTTGGAGTGTGACTGTTTGAGGTTGTGGACAGGTGTCTTTTATACTGAGAACGAGTTCAAACAGGATCCATTAATACAGTTAACAAGTGGAGGACAGAGGAGGCTCTTAAAGAAGAAGTTACATGTCTGTGAGAGCCAGAAATCTTGTTTGTTTGTAGGTGACCAAATACTTATTTTACCGAGGAATTTACCAATTCATTCATTAAAAATCCTACAGTGTGATTTCCTGGATTCTTTCCCCCCATTCTGTCTCTCATAGTTGAAGTGTACCTAGGATGAAAATTACAGGCCTCCCTCATCTTTTTAAGTGGGAGAACTTGCACAATTGGTGGCTGACTAAATACTTTTTTGCCCCACTGTATTAGTCTGTACAAAAATGTACTATTTATTTTTCTTAGGGCAGGGACTTCCTGAAGTGTTGTCATCACATTGCTAGGTAACCAGTGTAGACTTCAAGAAGTCATTGTTGCTCAGACCAAACATTTTGTCAGAGCCATACGAGCCTATTTCCCAATGCATAACACTACCCCAGCAGCTTTATATTTACCCTACAAATATAACCATTGCGTCAGTATTTTCAGGATCTTAAGCATATTTTTTAAATGATCAACTATCTACTTAAGGTTTGTTTGCAGTTTATTCAAATAGCAACAAAAAAAAGTGATTGCAGCAGTTTTGCTTTGTGCGATGGATCCTTTACCTTATACCTTTAAGGTCTTCTCTTTTACTGCGCACTGTGCTTTAATGAGTCTCAGTCCCGGGATGACACTACATTTGCTCACTTTCAGGCCAAGGATGAAGAAGCTGCAGGAGCTTTGGTTAAGTCCATTGCCGTTTCTCTCTGTCTACTTAGATTAGACTATTGGGAGCAGCTAGAGACACAATCCAGAGCTGCTTTAATGACCTCAAGGCTGTTATCAACTCAGTCCCATGTTAAATGAGACAGGAGAATGGACCTGAGCAGTCAGTGGTTAGCCAAATGGCCAAAGCATCTAAGCAGCACAGACAACCACTATGTTGGTTCTCCAGTTAGAGGTGGAGAGGCGGGGAAACAGGTAAGCAAAGCTGGGGAAGGGTCTGAAACCACAATCTCAAAGACTATAGAAATGGAGAGAGATTCTCTAAGCGATAAACAAAGTTGTCCTTTAAAGTATGGCATTTTTCATTGGCATATTCTATTTCACTTTAGGAGGAAACCTAGGAAACACAGGCATGCAAATTCTTAAAAGTTCTTATATCTTAAAAATAATAACTGGACATGCTGTAAAACATTTAAATCATATCAACAAACAAAGTTTTCATTTTGGTTCTTTGTTTTGTTTGTTGGTCTGCAAGATTATGGAAAATCAGAGTGCTGTGTGGGCCAATGAAAAACCTTTTAAAAAAGCGCTTGGAAATCAAATGTATTATTATTAACATTTTGAAGCGGATCGGAAATGCAAGGTGGATACACAAATGATGTGACGCTATTGTTAACATTGTGAGATAGATAGACTGTGTACATTCAGCAATCATGTGGCTTCACCAACTTGTCCCAAAACCCATGGAAAGAGATAGCAACGTGCTGATGTAACACCCTCAGGAATAACATAGAACACATCTTTTAGCATCAATGGTGTTTCAACCTATCCCTTTAAAGCTCATGAAAACACCAACGTAGGAAGAAAGAAATGGGGCCATTGAAGGACGTCTGCATTCTCCGAGTCCTATGGCTGAAGCCCATTGTAGACTGGAATGTCAATGATCGTTGGTTCAAGTGGTTCTCTTAGGACTCTACCAGGGCAGTGTTTCAGCTGCATATTTCTGCACTTAGGCTAAGATTAATTAGGAACAAAATCCAGGAATAAAAAAATTAAATGTTATGATAATTTTGAGGGTGTGGGAGTATTTGTGATGATGGATTTTGGTGGCGAGGCATCTTCTATCCTGATTATGTATCTCTATGGTTCCTCATTATGAACAATTTGTGTTCAAACAATGCTCAATAAGTGGTACCCAGTCACTAATTCATTCAAATGAAGCCGTGACACACCCAACTGGACGAGAGGTCGTGACTGACAGGTGTTTGAGCCAATAGCGTGCAGGTGTGAACCCCTCCCTTAGGAATAGAGCAGTCCTAATCAAGCCCTTGTAATACACTAGTTCCCGTTAGCTCCCAGGGGCTAATTAGCATTCTAATTACTGATTGCAAATGAGAGCTGCGTTGATTGTGTTCCGCCTGTGAGTGGAGAGCCTCGAGAGAGACACGCACACACACATACACACACATAAACATTAGCACATATGCATCTCACACACGTACACACTGTCATACTCGTACACACTGAGTGATCATCGTTAAGAGGCTTATCATGCTCTTGTTCCTCTGCGCATTTCCAGTCCCCTCTCATCTACGGCGTCTCATTAGGATCATAATGTAGTGCATATACACACTGGTCGGAACAAGTGCAAACACACCTACACACATGCGGCGATGAACATGAAATATGGTAATAAAGAAACAAACATAAAACATTATATACTGCCAAAGTGTTGCTCTTGTTCCTAGCAATTAACACAGCACTGATTTACTGCTCTATGGGACAAGGCGTGCATCTCACACACAAATACACAGTAATATATCTGTATTTGTGTGTGTGAAAATCAAGGCAAAAGATGGGCTTACGGGGCAAGAATAATTAAGTAAATATACCTTTAGCACGACAACAAGGTGTCCATGTTTGTCTGTATATTTGTGTGAGTGAATAAGAGACGGGGAGAATCATAGACAGCGAGGGGGGAGTAGATAAGAGCAAACTCACCAACAGCCAATCATCATGTTATGCTGCTCAGTTAGGTGCTTTAACAAGCCTCCTCTAAGCTGCACTTCAGTCCAGTGTCTGTGTGAGTGTGTTTGTGTGAGTGTGTATTTGTGAAACAAACACTTCTGTGCTGTGTTTTGATTGCTGCAGACAGTTGTATATTTGTTCTCCTCCTACTCGTGTTGCTTTCCCCCTATAATCCCTATCAGAGGTATCTCTACATTCATATGGTGCCTCAGGCTGCAAGCAGTCATAGGGTTAAGGTGAGGGGACATTGTTCCTACCTGTTCATCCATTCAAACTAGTTCTCCTTTTGTATTCCAAATAACCACATACTCAAGAAGACAATGATATAAACTCAAACACAAACAAAAATTCTAATTTTAGAATCATGATTTGTGATTCTAGGTATACAGTAGAGCTACCAGACATTCGATACAGTAAATGCTTATGGATTACATGTTACACAAACTTATCCAGGGAAGAATTGCAAATTTGATTGATATCAAATAAAGAAAATCATAGTAATGTAAGGCTATACTGCCCCTAATTTGTATACAATATGATTTTGTTCTATTATGAACCGTAATTAAATGTTGCATTTTTATATATCACTTTTTTTTAATATGAACATAATTTGTTACAATTATTACAAATAATGTTTTTTTCATCCAGTATTGTGTTGTTGCAAGGACACCATTTAATAGGAATCATTTTAAGTCAATTTCCTATCAAACCCACACCCTTAAAAACACACACACACAAAGTGTCACCGGTGGTATTATGTTGTCACAGATTGTTCTGACCATATTCTGTGTAAAATTGGTGGAGAATAAATAAAAAAAAGGCAACAGTGAAATTGGAGACTCTTTCTCACTCTCTCTGCCGGTGTGTGTGATGTGATTGATGCTCGGCAACCGGTGTTTACTCTTGTTGGTCAATTGAAAACCCAGCGTGGCAGGCTGGGAAAGCACAATGGAGAGAGGAGCTAAAGTGGCGGTGTGAGGTGCTGAACACTGACACGGAGACAAATAGATAGAAGCTGTTAGAGAGGAGAAGACACAGTGGGAGGGAGGGAGGGACGACGAGCTAGACACAGACTACGCTAAAAGGGAGCATTAGATTTGATTTCAGTAACACAGGAGCAGAAAAAAGGAAAGGGACGGTTAAAAAAGAAGACAAAGCATTGAAAGATAGTAAACAACAGCTAATAAGGGCCCCCGATGTATCCATCATTTGAGTGATGGATGGAAAAAGGCAGATGGTCTAAGTAACAGACAGAAAGAGATATAACGAGTAGTGAGAAAGAGCGATATGAGAGTGGGAGGGCTGGAGGAGTGGAGATGCTGGTCATCCTGTCAGCAGGCCTTTAAATGAAAGGCGACAGTGTGTGTTGGGGAGAAGATTGGAAGGCATTAAGACCTGGCATGTCCTGTGACACCGTAAGAGGCAAGGGGACGGAGAAAGAGAAAGGGAGAGAGAGAGACCAATTGAATTCTTCTACCAAGTGCCCACTTGTCCATGTTAAATCTCTCAGTGTGTGTGTGTGTGTGTGTGTGTGTGTGTGTGTGTGTGTGTGTGTGTGTGTGTGTGTGTGTGTGTGTGTGTGTGTGTGTGTGTGTGTGTGTGTGTGTGTGTGTGTGTGTGTGTGTGTGTGTGTCTGTATGTGTGCATTCCTACAGTATATGTGTGTGCCTTGATCCCTGTGTGTAGACGTGTGTGCGATCCTGAAAGGTGAAGTGATTTAGTGAGAACAGAGGGAGGATCTATAACGGCCATGCTGCCCTCGCCTTTGTTCACCACCAAAGCCTGAGCTTATCGGCTGCACAGATTACTGCCGTATCGATGGCACCTACTGTGTGTGTGTGTGTGTGTGTGTGTGTGTGTGTGTGTGTGTGTGTGTGTGTGTGTGTGTGTGTGTGTGTGTGTGTGTGTGTGTGTGTGTGTGTGTGTGTGTGTGTGTGTGTGTGTGTGTGTGTGTGTGTGTGTGTGTGTGTGTGTGTGTGTGTGTGTGTGTGTGTGTGTGTGTGTTCATATATAAATGAGAAGACTAGAAAGAAAGGAGAAACATTGGCAAATAGGAATACAGTATTTTCTGTGCTTAAGACTATAGAAAATGACTTATGTAAGGCATCACATCATTCATCGTGTAGTTTTAAAGTGATAGCAGTTCAAGAACCTTTCCTTCGTCTCTTGCTTACCGTCGTTTTTTGTTCAGGCCTAAAATATGAGCCAGGAGAGAGGAAATAACCGACATCATCCCTTTACCTCATCCTCCACATTTCAAATCTTTGTTTGCTTGATCCTTATTTGCCCAAATTCTTCTGAACTAGATTTCTTCCCGAGTTCTTCTACGGTCAAACCGTCTTCCCCCAACTCTTTCTGAACTTGATATTTCTTCGATTCAATCCTTCTAAACCATATCGAGCTTAACCCAACTCTTTGTGAACCCACAAGTGCGTACTCCTTATGTTCTTACCTTTATCCAAGGTTGAAACATGGTAGCTTTCAGGATCCTGAACTCTTTTTTTTACTAAGGCATACTTTGCAGCATAATTCAATTCCTCTGATTAAAATAGTATAGGAAAACTATAGCTTCTGTGTTATAGGAGTGTATGCAATACAAACGGGAAGTGTCTGAACTCTACTTTGGCATTGATTTAAGAGCACAGCTCTGGAAACTCCTTCACCCCAAAGGTCTGTAATGTGTAAAGGGGGCAGAACAACAATGATGAAGAACTAAAGTGTGTGGGATGACAGCCCAAAGGACCAGACTGTACGGTTGAGACTGTCAATGCTGCTTCCTCCTTTATCTTCTCCATTTATTTCTTCCGTTGAAAAGGTTTCTTTTCTCCTTTTTTTTTTTTTTTTTTTTACAAGGCAGACCTGTCCGTTGATGAAATGGACAAATATTTGACACGTATAATCAAGACATCAAAATGTACACATTAGTCAGACTGGCCCTCCTCAAAGCACTCAGCGTTGACGGGCTTGGAGATGCTCATTTCCTTGTTTGACCACGATGAATCCACCTTAGTGTGTGTGTGAGGAGGGAGGGATCGGAGAGGGGGGGGGGCTCAGTGAGAGTGTGTGTTTCTTAATAGAAGGTGGTTAGAGGTGTCACCCTGCACCCATTTTAATGTGCTCCACAATTACAGCTGTCATTGCTTGAAGATAATGTCTCGGGCTGCTTTTTTCTTTCTGTTTTGCTGCACACACACATACACACACATACACACATACACACACACACACACACACACACACACACACACACACACACACACACACACACACACACACACACACACACACACACACACTAAAGAGGTGAAATATGGTAGACACGAACAGGCCCTTCCTCATAAAAAACGACTCAACGACCTCCATCACCCTGCAGTGTGTGTGTTCGCATGCACTAAAGATGCAAGAGGGCTATGTGGGCTATGCCTCTGCGTATGAATTATTATAGTGTGTGTTTGTCAAGACGTGTGTCTGTGTGTGGGCATTTGTGTGTGTGGGACAATATTTGCTTTGTTGAACGAGCCCCTTGGTGAGAGTCAGGGCAGTAGAGCTGCTCCAGTGCTGTTAAAACACTGTAACAACTGCACACTTTAAGACCTGCTCCAAGACCTGTTTTCTGTAAACAGCAGGTACATAATATCGTTCAAAGTTGTGACATGCCTGCATGCATTACCTTTTACTACCCCACACAGTCTTCTGTCTCATTTTAACTCTGATCCACGATATTGATTTTTTTTGTGGCACAATTTTGAGAAATATTGAGGAAAACACTCTATGCCTGGACACAAGACGTCTTATCTTATGTCTCAGTGGGGGGGGAAACGAAGAGAAAGAAAGGCTGTTCTAGATGATCACACATTTTGCAGGAACTAAAGAAGTTGCTGTCTGCTAACAAATGGAACTAAATAATAGATACTGCATAAACAAACAAGTTTGTTTAGCTGAAATGCTCTTTACAGCTGATTTTACTCATCCTTAACAGTCAGAGTTCTGCTTAGGTATTGAGTATAGACTTATCTTACGCTAAGATGCCATACCTCAAAGCCATTAAAGTACCATATGAAGTCCATTCTTGACCCTGCAAAGGTCCCTTGGAAATGACTCAGTAGGTAAGGTGTGACGTTAGTGGACTCTATTTCTAAGCCAACTGTTAGTTTGTGTTGGCCACCATTGGTTCTGCTGGGGAGCTGAAGTGAGGCAAGGCATTGTAACAATACATAGGCGTCACATCCTTAGAATATTCCCGGATTTTTTTATTTAACACGTTTTTTTGCTAGTGGTGATTCTCAGTACCGGGAATGTCTGGGAAGGTTTTTTTTAAGTATATGTTAAAAAAAAAATGTGCCCATTGGCAATAGGAATCATTCAAATTTAAATGTTTAAAACCATACTTCTTAAATCCTAAAATCTTAAACCCTGTATTCTTTTTCTATTCTATTCTATTTAGACGTTCTGTCATTTTATCAGATTCTTTGTTTCTATACTTCTTTCTTTTTCTTTTTCTATCCTTCACCCCATCACCAGATGAATATGGCTGCTAAATGGTGTGTAGTATTGCCTTCACCTCCTCAATATCTGACCTCTCTGTCATAAGCAGGGTAACCCCAGGCTTTCAATGCTCTTTGTATACCCCTCTCTCTCTCCGTCTGACTCTATCTCACTCTACCTCGCTCTACCCTGTCTTTGAGTGCTCCATAGATTGGTAACATGACCTCTAATTCTCCCGAGACGAATATGTGCACACGGACAAAAATGAGACGTACGACAAGAAAAAATGGTCTGAAGAAGAATCGACTCGGTGGTGTTTTAATGTCACGCATTTAAGGCGATGATGGGAGATTACACATGGTGCACGCAGACACACACACACACACCAAATGCCAAATGTGTGTAAGTGTGTGTGTGTGTGTGTGTGTGTGCGTGTGAAATCAAATCTCTCAAAATCTCTATTCTGGCGTCACGGAGCTGAAGACGCAAACACAGATGATCAGCTACTCTCACATACACATACGCACATTACATGCTTGCGCGCTTACACATATGCAAACACATGCCATTTCCACACACACACACACACACACACACACACACACACACACGTCCATGCAGATGCACACATGGAGGGGTAACCCTGGTAGATTTATCAGTGGAGGTCTGCAGCACAGTGGCTGCCTTTCTCATTTCATAGGCCACCGGGGCAGAACAGGCATGAGCTTGTTCAAATCCAACCCAGCAAGACCAACACACACACACACACACACACACACACACACACACACACACACACACACACACACACACACACGCACGCACGCACGCACGCACGCACGCACGCACGCACGCACGCACGCACGCACGCACGCATACGCACTTTCTGTTTAGCGGCTTAACAGATGCCAGCCAGAATCGGTGGAGAGGAAGAGGGAGGAGAGGGATAGAAGAGGGGAGACAGAAACAAGCTGGTGGAAGGAAGAAGGTGAAAAAGGAAAAAAATTAAAAGATATGGAGCACTTCTGAAGAGGGAGACAAAGAGAGGGAGAGGAGGATCGACACAGACCAACAGGTGCATAAGGAGAGGAAGAAGGTCATGCAGGTTCTTCAACACAAATACAGAGATATCATGTATGTGAACAGCTGGATGAGTGCTTCATTCTGCCCTTGTTGAAACACACACACACACACACACACACACACACACAAAATGTAAGCGAGCTAGGAGAGAGAAACCAGGGGGAATGTGAGTGCACCGTATCCGAGGTATTTAGTTTGGTGTGTGTGTGTGTGTGTAGTGTGTGTGTTTGCACATTCTCTATGGAGAAAATCTGTGTTTTCAAGTGCAGCACCGTAAGACCGAAATTTAATTGGATTCTTTGGAAATGATGCAGGCTTATTGGTGTAATGGCTTGCTCATGGTGCGGTTGGAGTGAGTCCCCGTAACAATACCTAGTGCCTCGTTAGCTTGGCAGACACACACACACACACACACACACACACACACACACACACACACACACACACACATGCTAAAGAGAGTGTGTAACAAGCGGCCAGACCATGGGTGGGTTTGAAGCTTTGATGAAGGGATCTATACGCTGAAAATGGCTACTGTCTGCAAAGAGGGCTCGCTGGGAGGACAAATGAGGACATGTGCACACACAGACACACACATTGTATCATCTAAGACACCTTAATCCTGCTCAGATAAGGTATTTCTGGGTGAATTGTCCTTTAATATTGAAGTTAAAATGCTGAGTGAAGTAAAATACTGCCAAGCCCTTTAGCAAACACCAGAGTTCCACAAAGAATGTAGCCTTTGGATGATCACCGGTGTCCGTTTCCATGGTTTCACAACTGACCGAGCTCCTGGAAATGACGGCAAGCCTGACTTTTCTTTTTTTCTTGTACTCTCCTTCTCTTTCCATCTTTTTACCACTCTTACCCTATGATCGTAAAACTCCAAGCCCTCAGAGGTACAGCTGGTGGTTTCAGATGAGTAGACAAACACTTTGCACCTTCCTCGGCGGCCATTCTTCTTTGCTCAACCTTGGTGGCTCTAAGAAAAGCAGGTCTGGATGAAGGGATGGGAGGACGGAAGGTTAAGGCACTCTTTGATCTGACCGGTTTCAGCCGAGGGAAAATAGAGAGGCGGCCAGGGAAAAATATACAAGGCCCCGGGTGGAGCCTGGGCTTCACTCAGGGGAGGCGACCGAGCGGAAGAGCCCTGCGTTCGGCTTGAGCGCCGCCCGGCGGGGCCAGCGCTGCTCCTGTTATTCTAACATGGTTAGCACATGGGCTAAACTCCCCAGTCATTTATTTAACACACAGACTCCCCACGGCGCTCCCAGATGCCACGAGGCTAAAGGGAGCTACAAACACCTCATGTGAGGCCGACTCCGCAGGGCAGCTTGTTTCTTTCTCTTTTTCTGATCTCTCGTGTGTTTTTTATCCAGTTTTTTCCAGTACATGTCTGCAGGTTGTTCCAGACAGGAAAGTGAATGGATAAACGGCTTACATGGTGTGAGCTGTTATCGATATATTCTAGTTTCTAGCTATACAACCATGGGTGGCTTAAACTGTTACGGGGCCCTGGGGGCAGAAGTTTGTTTTTGGGCCCCTATTGGCACCCCACTGTACAGAACACAAAGCAGACTACAGATGGCAGCTTCATTATTTGCCCAGAACCAACAAGTTCCCATACATGTGAATAATATCATCTGGAACCAGGATATCCGTCTTTGGCAATTTGATTAAACACAACTTAATTTAGGAATATGCGCCATTTGAGCACAATATAAAATAAGCTATTAAAGGTGGGGTAGGTAAGTTTGAGGAACCGGCTCGAGATACACTTTTGGTTATATTCCATGGAATGCTCTTAACATCCCGATAGCAATGAATATCTGAAGTGCTTTGACAAAAAATCCATACAAAAATGTCATCTGTGGAAGCCGTAGTACTGTAAAAAGCACGACCAATCATTTTAGCCGGCCCGGCTAAAATAACTGGATGGCCTACCTGCCCGTCAGCCTTCAATCTGTGCACAAACTTATCTCGTGCCCTCATTGGTCATGTGCGCGTACGTGTGTGTTGGAGGAGGGGCTCTGTAAGGAAGTGGCAGATTTTTTCAGGCTCTGTATTTTCAAAATCTAGCGCACTCGAGCGGGTTTCTCCAAAATTACCTACCCCACCTTTAAGGGTCTTAAAACTCGATTTTGGAACAGGGCCACAGAAGACAGAGCCAAACAGCCCCGTAGTTCTAGGAATTATGTCCGTATTGTACATTTTGCATCCAACAATTTAAGTCCACAGCCAACGTTCAATGCCAATGCAGTAAATAATTTGTCTTTATGCAATGACGCAGAAAGTGATGTTCTGGAGGTCGGGGAGGTGGCATGCAGGGGACTGGGGTTTCTGTCCCATCACAGATACGATAGTGTTTTATTAACCGTAACTTCAATATTTCCCTAACCTTTTCCCTAACATTGTTGCCATGCAAGAACAGTTTAAAGGAGTTTAAAAACCATTGAACAAATCCCTTTATTTAACGCTTTTTAAAGCTGTTATTTTAGAGATTAAACAATGCTTCTACAATTTCCCTACAAAATTGACGTAATCAAGAAGCTGGTTTTGTCCAACCAAAAGTCCATACCCGTTTTTATAAAAAATACAAAGTGGAATAGACATTCTTCACAATTGAGGAACTGGAAAAAGTTTTTCCTGATAAAATGATCAAAATTGATTATTTTTTGGTTAACCGACTTCAGAATCAGATTACCTTTATTAGTCCCACAGAGGGGAAATTTGCATCATTACAGCAGGAAACTACGATCAAACTACTTATCGTTTCAGCTCTATGTTACCGCCAACACATTAAATGCATGTTTTGCCACAGGGTGAGTCAAAGCTTTCCATTCAGCACTCTTCCTGATTCACACACATACCCATACACACATGAACAAAAACAACAATTGGATGCCAGTTGGACGTTCACTGTTTTAGCCTTGTGATATTTGGCAACCTTGTTCAACAAACAGACAGTACACACAATCCCTGTGGGCAGCTTGCTATACCACCGAGTGTGTGTGTGCGGTTGTGTGTGTTTACCCAGCGAGCAGCAGCAGCTGTGTCAGTAATAGCTCTCTAAGCTGCAGGCTAATGACAGAACTCAGAGAACGGGACTCTAACATGGATAGATGTTTAACCCCGTTTAGTCCTGATCTGGAGACCAGTGGGCAAACACCATGTGCACACACACACACACACACACACACACACACACACACACACACACACACACACACACACACACACACACACACACACACACACACACTCACACACACACACATTATCCCTGCCCCTATTTCTTTTGCTGGTGGCTTTAGTTGTGTATAAAGGAGGTAAAGAGGGGGAACAACATCCTTCACCCTATATATCAGTCCTACCTCTTTCCCCCTGTTCCCGTGGCAACAAAACCCCACACACAACATCCAGACCCCAAATCACCAATCCTCCCATCACACACACACACACACACACACACACACACACACACACACACACACACACACACACACACACACACACACACACACACACACACACACACACACACACACACACACACACACACACACAAAGGCAAACACACACACCGTCCTTTTGAGAGCAAGAGGGGTCATGTGGTCACATCAGTAGAGTGTGTATGGGGGGTTGTTAGCTTTTAGGGAGAGTGTGTGTGTGTGGGTGCTTGCATGTGTGCGTGGGTGTGTGTGTGTGTGTGTGTGTGCGTCACAGCTTGCTCATCGCTCAGCCAGCAGTCTATTGTCCGGTCCCATGAAGTGACTGTGAGGTCTAATTAGCAAGTTAACAAGTTAAGAGGTGGAGTCTGTCAAACGCTTAGCTCTTTCACCCCGAGGGTCAGCCCACCACTGCTGGGTATGTGTGTGTGTGTGTGTGTGTGTGTGTGTGTGTGTGTGTGTGTGTATGTGTGTGTGTGTGTGTGTGTGTGTGTGTGTGTGTGTGTGTGTGTGTGTGTGTGTGTGTGTGTGTGTGTGTGTGTGTGTGTGTGTGTGTGTGTGTGTGTGTGTGTGTGTGTGTGTGTGTGTGTGTGTGTGTGTGTGTGTGTGTGTGTGTGTGTGTGTGAGAGAGATTGAGTGTTGATGTGTGTGTGTTTTCAGTATAAAGGTCTATCTCCAGCCTTATTTTAGAGCTTCTGAACACCTTTGTTTAGCCGTGAGAATAACGATCGATCAGTATTGGATTAAGATATATTATTTCTAGGGCTGTCAAGTTAACGCGTTAATGCAATTTATTTTTAACGCCACTGATTATTTTAACGTGCGATTAACACATGTGTATTTGTCCTCGGCCTGCCCCGTAGTTTCAGAGCCCAAAGGCTTGACGTTGTTGTTGTTGTTAATTGGATGTTGTTTTAAACAGCAAGCCAAGCACACAGAGATGCTGACAGCCCCGCTCCTACCGCTCGCTTGCGACAGACCACGCTTGAAAGTTTGCCGGGGAGACGCCTAGACAGTAATAGCGATAGCTAAATGGGTGACTACAGCTTAACATTGTGGAGGACGAGGGGCTGCGTTAGATCATTCGGATCGCATCCAATGTGTCGACTGCACATCACAGCGCATTATTTTGACCCACAGTGGGAACTTCAGTCCCATGCTTCGACTGAAGATGAAGACAGAGGAGCGGCATTTCGCCGACAACTGTAAACAGGCTTGTCTGTTTGAGCAACTGGCTCAGTGCAAAGAAGTAGACAGGGTTGGGAGAGAGTGTAAGAGAGAGAGAGAGGTTCCAGGTTGTTGTATTGAAAATATTCAGGAGAATATTTGTCATTGTTCCAATGATAATGAAAAAACATTTGCATAAAGCATTTGTCCACTCATATGTTGATAATAGTATTAAAAACTGGAAAAATATCCCTCTAAGGTACATTTAGAACAGATAAACAATGTGCGATTAACTATGGACATCATGCGATTAATAGCGATTAAATATTTTAATCGACTGACAGCCCTAATTATTTCCTTATTACTATGTTTCATTTTGACCCTGTTACATTCCCTCCTAAACTAGGGATACAAAGGGAAGTAACAAAACAAAAAAACTACCGGGCAAGAGAGAAAAAGGAGAGGAAACTGTTTGCTGAAGCCACAAAAGTTATGCTTTAATTAATAAAAAAGAAAAGAGTCTCACCAGCCAATTTGCAAAACAAACTTAAAATAACTAAGAACAACTTTCTTCTAAAAGAAAGTGACTAAATTAAACAATACACAAAAAGGTCAACTGGAGCACATCTCCTAACAATTCACAAAAACACAGACCTCACACAGAGACAGAGACATGCAGCCAGAGGAGAAGGAGAGCGGCCACTGCAGCCTTCCTCAGGCCATGATTGGGGATTGGGAGCAACTGGAGACAATCAGGGAGAGAGAGAGACAAAAGCACAAACACACAAGCACCAACTGCGGCACGTAACAGACCCATTTCATCTTTATTTTGTCATTGTATAAAAGTCTCCATTTTATTTTTTAGTAAAGATATATGGGATTTGGAGCAAAGCTAACATAATAAATAACAAAACAGAAGCGATTAGTAAAAGTGAGGTGAAGTTTAAACAATTATTTGAAATGTGTCAACAAAGTATTACCTTATTCACACTTTTGCAGAGGACTGATACCACCTTCATCAATTCATATCAATCCTCTCAACTAACTCGTGACATTTTCATTTCAAGTGAAATGTGTTATTTTGCTATTTAACTAATGTTAATGCTTTAGTTTTAATTGATTTGTAAATGGACATATACTAAACAGAAGCCTATAAGCTGCTATATAGTAGCTTTACAAAATCTCTGAATGTACCAATATTATCATTGGTATTTGCAAATGTTCTGGTATGTCTCCATGTTTTGCTGAGAAGCCAGTGGTGTAATAATGTGTGTGGTGAGACATTTGGTCTATTCTGCACGTCTTTACGAGGTTTGTCGAGACTCATTTGTAACCGAGCTTGCTGCAGTAACTCAACCAAATGAGTGAAATTTAAATTCCCGTCTTTACCAACAACTTTCCCGCAACAACTTCTTACTTATTTGCGGTCTGGTGCCAAGAGTTTAAAGTACTAAATCTATGTTCAAAACATGTTCAATTAAAGTAAATTATATCACTTTTTTTAAACTTCCTATCACTTTGCTTGTGGCCACATTCTCTTCAAGACACTTTCTGTGCTATATTTATTTTGTTCCTTACTATCATTTCCATCCATTCCACATGAGTGGCGGTTGAATCCATCCCTTCTCTCTTCCTCTCTTCCTCCGTCTTATGCACTCTCTGTCTTTCTCCCTGTTAATCTGTCTGTCTCTATATCACTCCCTCAATGAACTGAAGCTCTCTACCTCCCACAAAGGCAGCACCATATTTCTCCTCTTAAACATCGGAGGGCAACTACATTGTCTGGAATGCAATGGAACTTGCCTACAATGGAGGTGGATGGCTCAATGTGTGTGTGTGTTGGTGTGTGTATGTGTGTGTGCAAAGTAGGGGTTCCCCCACCCCCCTTTAAGCAGACAAAGACCCCAATTTGTCACCTCATGTACAGCTGTTGACCGGGTGGGTTCGGTTTGTATGTGCGCATATGTTCGAATCCGTGTGTGTGTGTGGGGTTGTGTGAAATCGGGGGGAGGAATAGCAGGGAGAAAGTGAGGCGGGATCGCCTTTTCTGCCCCAATGCAACCTCTAAAGGGGGGGCTGGAAAGAGGGGGGGTAGTAAGTAAAAGGGGGTAAATGGTTTTCTGCCTCTTTTCTGTGGGAATGTTTGTGCAAGAGGACAAAGCAGTGGCCACTCCGTTGCTGTGTGTGGGAGAGTGAAAGTGTCGGGGTAAAGGGGATGGATCTGAGGGGGGTGGGGGGGATAGTGCACCCAGCTCTCAGGAGAGGGAGGGGTAGGGGAGGGAAACAGCCTCTCCATCCTCCGTTTACCGAGTGTCCATCACTGCTGTCCTTAAAACAGGAGTTTGGGTGTTTTAAATATGGCTTTAAAAAAGACCTGTCATTCATATTATGTATCTATTTCACTTGGAGAGTGAAGATGTCCATCAAGGCCAATACACTCGGAAATGAAGTTGATTGATCCTGGGCCCATGCTTCACCATTCCACCAAATTTCATGGAAATTGGGCCAGTAGTTTCTTTCTATTTTCCTGCTCAAAGACGAACAAAACCCATCATTGTAAAACCACTTCACTCATTTTCAGTTTTATAACTTCAATATTTTAGTGTAAGGCAGCTGTACCTGTTTCCAATGGATGTTTAGGATCTTGATAGATTTAACAGCAGATTAGGGCTTTTTCCTCCCCTCCCTTTTTTTCAGATATTTTCAATATGGTTCACACAAGTTCATATGTGTTGGAAATAATTAAAACCACCCTATTCACTTACCCTGAGAGGAAAAAACAGATCTCAAAACATCCTTATACTAGATTGAATTAAACACCAATCCCTTTCTCCCCCCCATTCACATCCCATCATGCCCCGGGCCTTGCTCATGTTCAGCCATCAGCTCAGCGCCACCCTGCCTGCAGCCCTGCCCGTCCCCTGGCTGGCCCCTCATGTTGTGACTCCTGACAACTTCTCCAATTTGCTCTGCTGTGTGAAGAGGCAGGGAGCACATTGATATCTTCCCACCTACACACACACACACACACACACACACACACACACACACACACACACACACACACACACACACACACACACACACACACACACACACACACACACACACACACACACACACACACACACACACACACACACACACACACACACACAGGCTCAATCTCTCCCCTGCACAGTTACACACTCACACATACACAGTCACACTTCTCATTGGTCACACACACTAAAGTCATCAATATCCTCCCATTTATAAATGATCTGGCCCCGGGATAGAGTTTCAAACCTGCTGGGCCCTTCTGCCCCCTGCATGTCACACACACACACACACACACACACACACACACACACACACACACACACACACACACACATCCACACACACACACACACACATCCACACACACACAGTCACACTCCTCATTGGTCATTGATTGCCTTCTCAGATTTAACACAGCTCCATCCGTTGTTTGAGCAGCAGTGGGGACCTCTGTCTCTGTCCATGTTCATCCCTCTGAGTGCGTGTGTGTGTGTGTGTGTGTGTGTGTGTGTGTGTGTGTGTGTGTGTGTGTGTGTGTGTGTGTGTGTGTGTGTGTGTGTGTGTGTGTGTGTGTGTGTGTGTGTGTGTGTGTGTGTGTGTGTGTGTGTGTGTGTGTGTGTGTGTGTGATTGTTTTTTCTGCAGTTAAGCACATTTAGCTGCACAGTGAAGGAAGGTCAAAGGGCAAGATTACCCATTTCTGTATGGCATTTTGTTGTTAAGTTAGCAGCAAAAAGGAAGGAAACCAGAGCGAGAAATACATTCAGAGAGGACTGTATGGTATATCTGTGTGGATGATCTATTTATTGATTAATGACCTACTGCTATTCACAGTTTCATAGCATTGGATTTGTAGGGCCCTGCAGTCAAAACATGGCCCGGAATACCACACTGAGATCCACATTTCTTGCCTGCTTGTCTTTACTATGATTGTGTGATGGACAAATGAATGTCCGGTGTTTAGGAGTAGTATTAATGCCGCAATTTACAAAAACAATTGTGTGGGAGAGAACTCTCTCCACAGCAAACTTTGGGATTTAGCCTTGCAGACCATTCACAAAAACCTTTATAACACACTACAGGAAAGGGGAATTCCCAATACGCAGAATGGGGCCAATTCCATTTGAAGCGTAAAAGGCATCGGAAAAAAAGACACACATATTGTGTTATACTTGTGAAATGTGCATCATACTCTTCCAATTACTATATCTCTAAAGCAACTTGAGGTGGATTTAAAGTGGGAAACTGGATATTTGGAGGCTAACATTAATCTGGGAATACAATCAGACTGTGGTCATATCGATGGCCTCATGATGCAGGTCATAGTTCACCACAAAATTACTGCAAACATGTGCATAATTACCATAAAGCCACACATTGTTTCCTGAATAGCAATCCCCCTACACACTCTCCTCACACTCCGGTGGGCTGAGTCTCGCTGTGGATTCCTTAAAACCTGATCCTGTCTAAATTTGCAGGCCTTTCCTCATTGATTTCCCCGGGTGAAAATAAGAGGATAGGAAAGCATGTTAGACGTCTCCGGAATCAGAGCCAATCCATTAGCAAAGATCAATACAGAGGGGGAGAGAGAGGAAGAGAGGGAGGGAGAGAGGGAGGGAGATTTGAGTGTTGACAAAACCAAATAAATATAGACGCGCAAAGAGAGCAGAAATCAGATTAGTGCTGAGAGAATCTAAGCACAACACTTTTAACCCCTAACCTAACAATCTGTGTTTACACCACAGTAAGGAGGGGAGGGGGGAAATAGAAGTAGGGAGGGAGGGAGGTTGCGGTCGCGTGGAGAACGTCTGTTCCCGACTTGAATTTAACAAGGTTTTTCTGTGTTGCTGGATGGCATTAAAAAACTGTATACCCTCACACACACACACACACACACACACACACACACACACACACACACACACACACACACACACATACACACACACATACACACACACACACACACACACACACTCCCAACACGACACACATTTAACTGTTGACATGCATGCTATTCACATAATTACTGAGGTGCAGAATAATGTGACTTACGATTTACGGTCATCTTGTGGTGCTGTGAAATAAGTCCTTTTTTCATATAAAAATCATTACATAGTCGCAGAAAAGCTGAATGTGGAAATACACGCTATATGTCGCTTAGTGATGTTTCTGATATTGTCTCATTCTCTTCTTTTTCATGTCCTGTTCATCTTCTTTTTGCTTCTTCTCCCAGGTAAGTCTAACTTTTGTGTCTCTTATTTGTCCTGCGATAAAAAAGTTACACTTTTGTTATAAATTGGAAGCTTTCAGAGTCAAAGATTACAAATAAATCACAGACTCAAAGCGGAGCATGCCAGAATGACCCTGACACCCTCTAAATGAACACATATAATGCCCTTTAAATCAAATGGAACACATAGAGATTACACACAGCAGCCAAATGAGGAAACTGAACCTATACATGCTATATGCTACGCAATGACTCATGCAATGGACCCCACCCTCTATGTTTCCCTCTCATACACACATCATCATCGCTGTAATCATTATCAATGATATCTTGGCGTTCCCTAAATTGAACATATGGTCTTTGCATACAGCAGCGTTGTTGTAATGATGCCAGTATGAGAGTATTAGTACAAACTAAGTGTGTGTGAGTGAGAAACACAGAGAAGAATTCAGACAGTCCTTTCTTCTACTCCTTCATTTTGAGGTCCCAAGAAAACACACACACTGATACACACATATGATCTGGTGCTACGCAGATGGAGGCATAACTTGGCAGAAAATAACTGGCGCTGATTAAATATTTAGTCGTCACTGAAGTGTCACGTTTTGGATGTTTGCTCTACTGCTGCAGCAGTGATGCTTCTCACCAAATAGAAATGATTTGGAAAAAATTTGGCTTGAAATATTTATTCAAATATATGGTTTCTTACAACTCAAATTCTCAGTCTTGGCATTCCTTCCTATTGATTATATTAACATCCTACCTCTCAAGTAAATCTCCCTCCCATACTAGCTTTTTACAGTACAGTACACATGTACAAGCAAACACAGGGGCTGCAGGGGGGTTGACGTTAACACCAGAGCACTTCAATAACTGTTTTTGACATCATGTGTGAGCAATGGCTAACATTTAAAAAAGAGACACGTAGAAATACATTTACATTGTTTCTTAAAAATAATAGATTGTTGTTTTTGGAAATATTTCCTTTCCGCCATATTTAGATGAGAAAATCTAAAGGACGAACTACGCATGACGATTAAAAACAGAGGCTAACGTCTAGCTTGGCTAGTGTAACGTTCCAAAATATGCCTAGCAGAACCTCTACAATACACTTATTGACAATAAGATCGGTTTGGTTGGTAGGCCTAGTGACTTTCCGGGGTGTTGTCAGGAAGTCAAGTGTACGCAAGGTTGTTTTTGGTCACAGTAGCATCAGAACCCACTGTAACTCCCACTTAATTGGCCTTAGAACCATTTGGTAGGTCTATTATCATACAGATGATTGTTCAAGACCCCTTGGCGTCAAATTCTAATGGTCTTAAACACACGTTGTGAGTTCAAACTAATTCACTTGTCATTGTCCTTCCGGTTCAAATGAATACTTTTGTTATATTACTTGAAATAACTCCACCTTACAACTGTTACTTGGTTGTTTTAGGACTGACACCTAAATTGCTCTTGCACGTAAAGTCCTTTTCTTTTTTGCAATGTGCACTCAAACACTTAAATACACATGTCCAACAAGCACAAATCTACCCACATGCATCATCACAACTGAACGACCACAGCAGCTGATTGACTGACAGGTGAATAGCTTCAGTAACAATCGGCCTGTGTGTATGTGTGTGTGTGTGTGTGTGTGTGTGTGTGTGTGTGTGTGTGTGTGTGTGTGTGTGTGTGTGTGTGTGTGTGTGTGTGTGTGTGTGTGTGTGTGTGTGTGTGTGTGTGTGTGTGTGTGTGTGTGTGTGTGTGTGTGTGTGTGTGTGTGTGTGTGTGTGTGTGTGCATAAATACCCTTTCTGGAACAGGAGAGGTCTGTACAAGTGTCTGGGGTTGACTTTGTTACACACACTCAAACGCTCTCAAACACTCTGAAAATAGATGGCCATTTTCCCCCCTCTGGAAGATAATCGCATTCAAGCGATCGTTATGCACTACCATGTAGTTCCCGTCAAACAGTTATATTGAAGAGTGAAGAGGCGTTCTCCTCAGCTCTGACTTTGATAGATGGTTCCCGATTTAAACGCGAACATACTGATGTCATTACCTATAGATTTGTATTCAATCATCGTCGTGTATTCAATCCGTCGCTCCCTTTTTTTTGCTTATCCGTACCCTCGAAAAGTTGGTTTGTACACAGAACATTATTTTCAGTTGAATTAGATGCCTCATTGCACTTGGACTTCAATCGAGCTGCCAGAGTGTGTTTGTGACATCGCTTGCAGGCAACTCAAAGCATTCAGGAGAGAAAACACAGGGAGGAAGAAGAGTATCATTTCTGCATCTCTGTCTAGACTTTCTATTTGAATGTCTGCCTTTCTCCGTCTCCAACTCCCTCCCTCCTTACTATAACAAGCTAATTTCATCTGAGGCTCAACTCAAAGTTAACTACATGTATGGTCTTAACAGTGCGGCCTCTCTAAATATCCTCCTTTCCTTTATAGTGTATTGAGTGAAAGATAATAGCCGGTTTAGCCATGAAGACACTTTGCTTTGTTGTCTTTCTCCATGTATCTTAATGGCTGATGATTACCCCGCAATGACAGTGTCTGTGTCTGTGTGTCAAACAGAGGAGGGTGCACGACTGTCTGTCCATGTGAATATGTGCCTGTGCACGAGTGTTTGCGCCAGCGTGCTTCCATCGTGTTGGCGAAGTGTCAATGATAGAAACATGCTATCGGCAGCTGTGGAGTGTCAGGCTTTTATTTCTTCTCTGCATTGGCTAATTGTCACATGAGCTGTTAGGGCAGAGAGACTCCGATAACTTATACAAACACACTGATGAATAGACACTAACAGACATTGACGATGCATGCTCAAAAACTTGTATAACTTGTATAGAATAGTGTAGAAATGAATGGAAGAATTGTATACATAAGAACACAGCCCCACAATACCCCATAGGGACATTTTACATTAAAGTAATTTTACATTGCCTTCCAAATGCATATGAGCATTTTTTTTAAATGGCGCCCATGTTAGAATGATAGTTTAAAATGAAGGACGGATCAGAGTCTTGGGTTTAGGGTTACGTCTGTAAAAAACAGCACTGATTGTTGGTAGGAAACAGGATGCAAGAGGGATCTAGAAGGACCATTTCTGATCTAAAATAAACATGTAACCTATCATGTTTTGGTGGTCTGATATGACACACTGTTGCCCTTCTTGGAAGGATAGTTGAGTGTCTTTTGGGCGATTTGGTCTTAATTAAAGGAGATATAAAGGAATGGAATGTACCTAAAGGAATAAAAGTGTAAGCGACAGCAGCGTAAAGAGACGTAGAGGTGGGCAGGGAGGTAGAAGAGGTAAAAGCTATTAATGTTGGCTAATGATTGGGCCTGGTAATAGTTATCAGTGTTTTAGGGCGAATATTATGGCCATGTAACGAAGGCCTTGATGACTTTATTAGCCTCTTCAAGTCGTTCGGCTAACGCTTACCAATGTGACCCCCTCCTGAGATCCCTTTACCTCTTTCCCTCAAAACCCTCCACCATCATCACCTCCACCTTCTGCTCCCTCTCCCTTCTGGTCTCACCCTCTCCTCTCCCACAACATAACCCTCCTCCCCCCTATTTCTCGCTGCGCCCCGTGATGATGAAATCAAATTAGGTGGACTGGATGGGCCTAAATCACGGCTTGCGTTGCGGGCCATGACATAAAGAATGGCCACGACGAGGTTACCTAGAGTTCACGGCAGATAATGAAAGAGACAGGGAGGTAATAGCATGATGGAGTGGTGGGGTTCAGTATACTGGGGGTGGAGGGAATGGGGGTTAATACGAGGGGAGGGGTGGAGGTTCATTTGGAGGGTACCTGCCTATATGACCACTCCATCTGGTGAGGGACACTCATTCACCTCTCACGTCGTCTTCTCCTTTCTCCACCTTTTCTTTCCTCTTCTTAAGTCTCTCTCTGGCCTCTCCTTCATCCTATACCTCCATCTCTTTCTCACCTCTCTTTTTTCATCCGTCTATCTCTCTTTCACGTCTCTGTCTTGATAGTGATAAAGGTTTCACACTCAATTAAGTAAAGTATCACCTGAAAGGGAGTCTAGCTGGCTCTATCAGGAGAAATGCACTAAGTACTTCAGTGATGGTTAGCCACTTCCATAATGACATATCTCTTTCAGCTGTATTTCTTGGAAAAAACCTCTAATGTCAACTTTTGTCATTTGGCTTGCTATAATTGACAACTGACATTGTCCCTCCCCTCTACACCTGTAAAAGCAGACTTAACATTCAGAAGTATGTGAACACCCATGATGTTGCCTTTTGGGCCTGGCACAATTCATCCCAATGGTGTTCGATGGAGATGAAATTCCAAACTTCTACCACACCAAATTGAACAAAGCCATTGCTTTGCCATTGCCAAGTAATGGGCCTTCAACTAACCATTGACACACCAAGGTGTTCACATGTTTGGCACATTATCCCAAAGAAGAAAAACACAGCCCAGACCAAACTCAATATATAGAGATATATATTTTAAAAAGCTCAAAAACAGGTCTTCTGTAGGATTTTCTATACATTATTACTTCATACTTGGGTTTATCCCTTTCTTTTTCTAGGTTTATTGCACACTGTTGAATGATATGAATTGTAACAGTAGTTTCAATCAGAAAACTGGCAGAAGCTGATCATTGAACTTTATCAGAGCTGTGTCACTAACAGATTGGCTCATATCCAAATTGAATGATTCTTTCTAGTGTTGGCCCTTTTTTTGATTAGTTAAACATTACATGTGGACATAGTAAGATGTTAATAACCCCCAAACATTTTTTTTTGACTCAGTTGATACGTGTTGTCATCATAAAAAGTTGTTTCCAAATTATAATCATACATCTAATTGAAAGCTTAAAGTGTACTGAATACATTTGGCATTCACTCCCATTGTATACTCTTGTCAGTTACAAAAACAAAACGCTCAAATGTTCCTCCAGAGTATTTACCAGATGGTGGCTTGCAGGTGTGTAAGTGTGTATGTGTGTGTTCTTGTGTGCCATGGTAATTCTAACCTAACAAAACACCTGTCACTGTTTACAGTCTGTTTCGCTGTTGTTTTTTCCTCTCATTACCGAATACCATCACACATGGAGTATCCTGTTCTCTCACACACATGCTCACACACACAAAACACGCCAGCAGTTAGTCTGCTCCGACACAACAACATGGACTGACCCTTGACCTTTTTGGGAAGAGATCATTTGCTTCCTGTTGCTCCCTAAATGAGGCAGGTAGGTGGGATCATTGGGGGTCACGGTGGATTTGTTGGCCTGCTTCCAAATTGCACTCCTCATTAGTGGATACGCTAACTTGTAGCTTCTTCTCACTAGAAATGGTGCCAGCAGCGTTGATTTGCGCCTATATTTTTGAGGATTGTTATACAAAAACACAGGATTCGTAGTTAAAACCAAAAAGGCTAACTTTATTACATCTATCAAACCATGGTAAAGGCAGACCACACCAGATACATCCGTCAAAGTTCTTACATTTGACAAGAAAAGCCCAACACTCCATTCTGTAAATGCCTTTAGATTTACTACAGCTGAAATGTCAGCTTAGAACATATTTTTGAAACATTAGCTTGAAAAAGTGTTAATGCTAGGAACTGATATGGGTACCTCATTTAAACCCCAAAACAAAATTAAAGACGTGATTGCTCAAATATAATACGCACATGAGAACATTTAGAAAACGTTCCATTACAACATGTCTTGGATTTTTTTATTCATGTTGCAATGCCTTACCGTCAGATCTGTGCATTTTGTGGATGTCGTGTTGAAACCTAAAGGTGTTCCCCTCACCCTCTAGCTCACTCAGTGACCTTGAGACCACCTTGTCTTTCATTCACCAAACTGGGCTTTAATTCAGTAGGCTGGGGCGACCAAACGGAAATAAAAAGCCCATTATGTGTTGCCTGCGGCGGGGGCTTGTTGACTGTGTTTTATTACAGCGGGGGATGTGAGCGCTTGATGCCTTCATTTAGGGCGTTGACAGCACCATGACGGTACTGGCCCCTGTGGCACCGCAAAGAAATAGACAGAAAGAGACACACTCTGTCTCTGTGTATTTTTGTACAACTGCGTCTGTGTCCTGGCTGTCTGTAGTCCAGGTTGGCATGGTGAGGCTTGATCGTAAAGTTGACAGCTAGACATATGTATGGATCCCCCATTAAAGTTTTACTACTAATCACTATGTATGACATGCCTGGCTACTAGCTGGCTGACAATGCAAACACACCGACACACACACATGCAAACTGTACCAGATATTCAAACACAAAAATATGCACATGGATACACATGCACTTACTTCTGAGTATTACAGTTATAGCATTCCCTTTGTTTGTCAGTAATTCAACCAATAACTAACTGACTTGGACTTTGCTTCCTACTCTGTGTCGTTACTGTATTGTAAATGGCACCATAAAATGAGTTAAAGTTATAAGTGGTATGATTTGTTCACTTCACCAAAAATATTACTGATAAATTAGCATTACCAAAGTCTGCAGTATCAACATCATTGAAATAATAAGGTTATGTATTGGTTATGTACAGTGCAACATGCTAGTCCATGTAGGTTCACGTTCTACCATATCTCTTTGCTTTATGTGTTGCCTTTCTCACACGGTGGATCCAGGTAAAGTTCATCAAGGGGTTGACAGACTCATAAAAGTCTATGTTGCGTATCTTAAGACCCTTCAACGTTATGTTATAATGTTATCAGCTGAAGTGTCAGAAGGAAAAAAAGAGGGGGGGGGCAAAAATGATTGAACGTGTGGATTGTCAGGTTCCTTCTGCTGAGATCCTTCAGTGACCTCTTAACAGAGGACACCTTAGGGTAGGTAAGTAGTCCCTCATAGATAAAAGCAATCTCTGTGTGTATGTGCATGTTCTGATTGGGAGGTTTGGGGGGCAGATGATAATATATATAATAATAATAATATAATAATAATATAATAATATATAATATTGGGAGGGATGAAACCCTCTTTAATGGTCACACATGCAGAGCACACAGAACACACAGTGAAATGTGTTCTCTGCATTTAACCCATCCTAGTACCAGGAGTCTAGTACTAGGAGCAGTGGGCAGCTATTGTACAGCGCCCGGGGAGATATTATGTGCCCTTCCATCGTGTGGGCATCGTGTGGGTGGGAAGGGCTGCTAAAGGGGAGTGACATTTATTCATGTGAGAAATGTGACAGATTATTACCTTGGATTTTTTACCTGTCAGCGGGATTATGTAAAAACTACTGGCCCAGTTTTTAGGTACGTTGTGAAAGGGTTTGACAGAAACCATTATATTTTGGAGCAAATCCAAATAACGCAGTATTATCTTAAACTTTGTTTACCGTGTGATATAAGGCATGGCTTATATCGTGGATATAACACTGCACTTTCTCAGTGCCGTTCTGACTTCTATTAAGAACATTTGTAACAAAATGTAGACCTATAGTTGTTGCCTTGTGTTCAAATATTAGTTTGCATGCCTTGCCATCAGAACAATCCTCAAAAACTCAATCTTCCTCTATCTTCCTTCCATCCTTTTCTGGCCTCTTCCCTTCTACCATTATTTCCTGTCTCCTAAGTCTCAGGTGGAGCTGTATGACTTAAGGAAGGCCAAAGAGTTACTCTCCATGAGCCCCGAGTTGTGGGGGTTATTTAAACTAATGTGACAGCGGCCTCCCATATGCTTCCTTAATGCCCTTTTTACTTGTGTGTGTGACGCGTGTGTCAAACGCGTGTGTTTGTGTGCGCCGTGGAGTAAATAAACACATCGTTGGGGAGGTCAGGGAGGCAAAGGTGAAATGGCGGTTGCAATCGATACCCCCAGGGTGTGTGTGAGTGTGTGTGTGTATATGTGTGTGTAGGCAGGTGTAAGCACCCCTCCTCCCTTAGCCTCTCCCTTGCTAACTCTGTTACCCCACTTGTTAGCCAGTGAAGGGTGACCCCACACACTCTCACACGCACACACTTACACGCACACACACACAAACACACGCACACACACACACACATACACACACACACACACACACACACACACACACACACACACACACACACACACACACACACACACACACGCACACATGCACACACACAAAGCTGATAGAAGCACCTGACTAATGGGCTGTAATGAGAGGCGACTGGAGAAGGGAAGCTTCTTTAACGGCTCGCCCAGGGGACTTGGGACTGTGTGTGTGTGTGTACGCGCGTGCGTGTATGTGTGCATGTACATAGGCCGTTTGGTTTGCGTGCAGGTCTGCATGTGTGTGTATAGGTGCACCACGGGTGACCCTGTAACAGCACCAAGGTGTCTGTCCTAATGTCATTAGCTGAGGGCAGTGTGAGGTCAGGCTGCTGTACCTGCAGCATCCTTCCTGTAGAACCCAGAGGGCAAATTAGAGAGGCATTTTCCTTGTTATCACAAATTATTACCCGCATTTCCTTGAGTTACCCATAGATTTTAAGGCAGTACAATTTAGCTCTAGCCAATCTCCCTGGGTCGAATACGAGAGGGGGACCTATTGAGGAATTGGGCTTCTTTGTATGTTCAGTTGAAAGAATGAAGGCCACATTCTTTTCAATTCAATTCAATTCAAAACCTTTATTTATTCAGGTGAAAATCCATTGAGATCATTGACCTCTTTTTCAATGGTGACCTGCTGCAAGTAGTTTCCAACATGAATACAAACATGACAGAAAAACAAAGAGGACATCATATGGCATATTTACATTGACTACAGTTTGTATAGCTAGTTTTTTTTCGATAATCATTTGTTTTCACTCCCATTTTTGTATAGCTTAAATTGGCAGTTGTCTTATTCCTTGTTATAGTATATGTGTTCCATGCCAAAGCTATTTATTAAATATCAGCAAAAAAAGCTGGAACAAATATGTTTGGTTTACAAAATGAATGCATGGGGGCCTAGTTATCCCAGACCGAACAATATGGATGCAACTCTTCCATATATCAATTCCTGTCCTCAAATAGTAACCACTGCCTGTCTGTCAGTGTAATGCCCCAAGATTAGATCACTTACAGTATGTGTTGCTAGACATGACCACCAATCCTGGCTCTTTCCCTCCCTGTCCGTCACCCTCTCTGAGTCGATAAGCCCCTATTCTCCTCTTTTCGCTGATATGATCGGTGTCTTCAGAAGCACTCAGGCCACTTTTACACCATCCGCTAACTAGTGTTCCAGGCAGCTCGCGGCTATCAGGCAACATCACGCGAGCCTGTCTGCCCACGTAAGTGTGCGGCAGCGTGTGTGCTTCTGTGCGTGACTCTTCTCGTCCATCTAGCTGTCGGCATCTATCGACCAGGGGCCATCATGTGTGTTTTGGCCCGAGCAAGGCCACAGATGCTGCAGGGCTATTAGGTGCCCATTGTTTGTTTTGAATGGCGACGGAAACAAAATTGGTCTCATTCTGATCTTATTGTGGGTAACCCTACCTCCCTCTGTGGCCAGGGGAGGCAAAAACCAATCCTAATTCACTTACCCCACCCCAGCATTGGCTTTTCTAATGCTTTTTCAGGGATGAAAATATGGCGACATGCAATAAGTGTCAACAGTACGGTGGTCTTAAAAGCACAAGTGGAGACAAATAGATTGACTGATACATAGAGGAGAGGATGTTTAGAAAAACCCTCTTTATTTCTCCTTCTATAACTGTTACTGTCCTATTTTCTTTACTTTCTTGCACTTTGTGTATCACCATTCTTTCCAGCAGCCCCTCTTTCCTTTCCTTTCCTTTCCTTTCCTCCTTACTAACCTTGTTGCTCCCTGCCTCCCATGCACAGTGGCTCCAGCCAGAGCATTAGTGAGGCATTGTGATTGGCTTGTAATTTATGGAGTCCATAAGTGGGCCAGATTGATAGGGCTGTTTAAGGGGAACACACCGAGACGCCACTTTATTTAATACATAGAGACAGACCCTGAAGCTATAGGTTTAACCTCAGTCAGCGTGACAGACACGCATGTATAGACATAAGTGTACTGTGCATTCACAGATATAGCTGTACACACGTTTAATTTCCTATTAAAGGATATGTTCATCCAAATTACAAAGATGTTATTTTTCTAGAATTACAATTATTGTTTTGTTTTGTTGGGAATTAGGTGAACTGGCATTCAAATTCAGATATCCTTGTTATTGTCCAATAGTGGATGCATGGTTTCGACAAAGACATGGTGCATGGTGGACATGGTGCACCTTGAATTTGAGGGACAGTAACCATGTTGAGTTTCATAATCCCTTACTAAAGACCATCTTGCAATGGCATTAGACCTGTGAAATGTGGTCAGGTGCTGAAAGTGGTTCGTTTCATTGGTCCCTTCCCCTCTTCCTCCCCCTACCGGCTCCCTTTCTTGAACCACACCCATCTTCGAACCCAACCTTCATTTTGATCTCAACTAAAACAAATGTAAGGTTTCATTCTATATCTTTCACGGTTTTCGAAGCTATAGCCGTCACAAAATATACCGACTGGCATTAAAAATCCATGGCATAGTACTCCTCGTCCTTAAAACATATCTTGTTACCGTTGACACACACTCAAACTAAGATATTATCATAAGCTTTTATTCCTTGCAGTCTGTAGTAGTGTTTGCTTGTAATACAAATCAGGTCTTGTCTGCCAAGTCTGGTCCTCCCTGTCAGAGTGAGCCCTCCACTCTTAACCCAGCCGCATGCAGCCAATCCTCACAGGCCAAAGCTCTGGAGAGAAAGACGATCTGCCCACAGCGGACAACCCTGTCCTCTCATCTGCCCTTCACACAAACACACACTAACGCACACACACATACGCAGACTCGCCCTCTCCTCTGCCCCCTACACACCCGCTGTAATGATGTCTGTTGACCTCTGACACAAAGGCTGCCCTGGCAGATTAGTTTACAAGTGGCCTAGGGACTCGGGGTTTCAAATCTTAACCCCTACAGTCTTCTGCATTGATTATGAATACTTTTTCTTTTTTTTGTGTGTGGTCATGCCACCATTGTCACAAAAGACTGTGTTGAATACTATGGTATCCACGTAAATACAAATTTCAGCTAAGAAAGTTAAGAATGACTGTAAACCATATATACCCTAATTTTCTTTTAGAAACGTATATGCATATGTTGTCATATAAACAATATAAACTTTTATGAATCAAAGAAATATGATTTTTACCTATCAGATCAAAATAGCAAAGATAATGTACACAAAAACTTTTTATATCAAAGATTAATTACTTGATTTTTTGAGCTGCATCTCATGCTGTTTTGAACAACGGTTGCTCAGTTTTGATAGAGACAGTTCTGCTGTGATGCGACATGACCATGACTGAGCAAACTTTATCAGCTGATGAAGACCAGTGGATAGGGTTGAAAGCTCCAGAAAAAGCTGGATTAAAGGGGATCATAATATAATACATAATATACATAATATAAAGAAGCTCATATATACACACACAGACTCTTTCACAACAAACACAAGTACCACCAATCCCTAAATGCATACTCTTGATATATGCACGCATTCAAAGAAACACACACATACACACACACACACACGCACTCACACACTCACACACACACACACACACACACACACACACACACACACACACACACACACACACACACACACACACACACACACACACACACACACACATACACGTCAGTGATGATAAGAGGCAAGTGAGTAATAGCCTAGCTGTCTGGCAGCCAGCTGCTGGGCCTACTGTTTACATGCCAACTGATTACCCTAATTTTAAATGCATGCATGGCAGCTAGGCTGATAAATAGTCACCCCCCCCTCCACCACCTTCTATTTCCTTATTGTCAATCACTGCAGGCTAGTCAGCCAGTCGGACCTATAATACCTTTTTGATTATTCAATAAATAACACATAATTTGACATTGATTGGGGCCGTGAATGGGCTTTGTGGGAAGAGGAAGGATGGGTAAGATGGTTGGATAGATGGGAGGGTATCGACCAGTGGTGGTCAGTGCTATGATGACCACTGGCGGTTGGGGTCACTACTTTGCGCAAATACACACACACACACACACACACACACACACACACACACACACACACACACACACACACACACACACACACACACACACAGATACGTTTATAGGAGCACCCACCTCTCCTCTGACGTGATTAGGGTAAGGGTCATTAGTTCAGCCTCATTGCTTATTGTCCAAACAAAGATGCCCTAAGACTAATGGAGGCTACTTAATAATTTGGGTGACAGATGAGCAAAAAGGAGGAATTTCAGAGGGAGTTTTCATAAACATTTTCCTCTGTCTCCTTTTTTATTAAATGAACCCATCATAGGTCACATCTGCAAATATCTGTAGAATGTCTTAATCCATGTTTAAATAATATGTCAGTCAGGTATAAATCTTAAACTCTGATGAGAAAGCAAAGGGTCAAAATGTCCCCAATGCCTCAATCAACCAAAAGCGAACCCTATAGCTTAAAATGATTTTAACCAGCAGTATTTGGTCACATTTGTTGGCCTTAGGCCCATTAGTTTAACCACCTTGATGAACATTGATTGCTAATTCTTATCTCTGCTTCCGGCAATATGACCTCATTTCATTGCTTAAAAAAATGTGCCAATGTATCTCTGCCCCAAATTATCCTCATTGCTTTTGGTGAGAGCTTCACCGTGACATGGTTAGTATGGACCGTATTGAAACCTGTCCCCAAATGGATTATTCCTTTCGCCTAAGTAGGATTGATTTTATGGTGCTTGCCTGATCACTATCTCAAACCCACTAATCGTTTGCATGTGTGTATGTGTGTGTATGTGTAAACCCTGCTGCCTTGATGTTGCCATTGAAGTGTCCCTGGCGTTGTACTTATTGGAGTTCCCTGATGTTAGATATTGGGATATTGATCTTGGAGAATGTTTAGCTTTCATTCTTCTCTGGTTTCATTTATATGCTCACACAGCTGACGCCCGCTTCACACAGCAGTACAAGCTGCAGATGTGGCAGTACATGAGGGACCTAGATCAAATCAAACTCTCGATCAATGGCGGAGAAGAAAAAAAATGTGAGTAAAAGATTTGGGTTTCAGAGGGGTTTTACACACAACGTCTTGCATATCTTATGGGAGATTGGAGCTAAACAGCAATCAATTGTGTTAGAACACTTTAGAAATGGACACATGTAATTGTATCACATTCTGTTTATTTCATTTGAACTTATAATTAAGGTAGGGGGCACACTTTTTGAAGAAATAGATCCAGGTCAGAATGTTTAATGGGTTAAGTGACAACACATAATTTTACTGAGAAAATATATTCAACTAAAGTTTTTATCTTTTTTTTGGCCAAGAATCCACCTGCATCATTGTGTTTTACCCCACGCCTTAAAACCTACACTACAGTTTGGTTTGATTCTGCACACACTGTGTTCAATTGGCTGCATACTTTGACACCACCGCTCAGGACACACACAAACTCAAGTGTCTCCAGAACAGACTCATGCAGTCATCACCACTTAAAAGGCAGTTAATGACTTCAAAAGGGAAAATGGCGAACAGCAGCCCTCCACGTTTCAGAGACACCGGCTGAATCAGTCCACTTTAACAACAGTTGCATTACAGCGCGATGTCGGTTTCCTATTAAATACTTTCTCCCAATTGCCCATTATACCCCGCTATAAAACCACTGCAGACTGCATCGGAGGGCTGTTTTATCCCCCCCCCCCCCACACTCCACCACTCCTTTTGTTTCGGAAAACATGTTTCAACTAAATGCAACTAAGAGTGCTTTGAGAGAAGGAGAGTAAGGAGGGGAGGGGAAAGAAAAGGTAATTTAATGAAGTGAAACGTTTGATGTTGTAAATAAAAAGCAGACTGGTCGTGGGTGAGAGGCCGGGGCTAATGGACTTTGTTGGATGGTAGGTGTGGAGCTGCTGATATTTAAAAAGCCTAAATAAAAAAAGTGAACTTCTCAGAAACGATGCCAAGAAAACCCCCAGCCCCCGTTGCTGGATCCCTCGCCGGGGGCATACACATCACTGGTGGGGCTTATTAAGCAATTACAGCAAGGTAAAAAGCACCGCCAACCCCCCCATCTAAGTGTGTGGGTGTGTAATTATGTGTGTTTGTATCCATGTATGTATGTGTCTAGGGTACCTTTAAACTCTTATACTGTAGTTCAGATTTCAGACCACAATGGTCAGAGGACTGTAAAACAGAAGCCTGAAAAAGATACAGAAGGAAAGGGGAAGGAAAAAAAAGAGAGGAGTAGAGGAGATAATGGGGAGTGACTAAAATGGAAATAAGCAGAGAGAATAATAAAAGAAAAACCCATACAAGTTAAGAAGTGAAAAGGAAAAAGGGGCAGGAGAGAGCAAAGAAGTGAGAACAGAAGATTATGAAGGTTAAACAATGGCAGTGGTCATTACGCTTCACTTTCAATGAGAAGGAGGAGAGAAATCACCCCCCCATTTATAATTCATATCCTCAATTACCACTAATAAAGTGGCATGAATGGGGCCAGCCCAGGGAATGGTGCAGGCACAATTACATGCAGTATAGCCTGGCATTAACATTTTCTATTTGAACATTTTTCAGCCTCAATTTCTCTTGGACTTAATAAGAACGATGATCCCTCCTTGACTTTTTCATGAAATTATTGTATGGTTATAATATTCCAATCTATTAGCCCCCACCTTCCCCCTTTCTCTATAATGTATTCTACCATTTAATAGCCTGACCTGGCTGGATAGAGAGGTGGGAAGGGAGAGAGGAAAAGGGAGAACATGACTTTGATGAGAGGAGTGGGTCTTGTCGTTTTGACCCCACAGGGGGTGAGACAAAGGTCTGATATATCCCATACAGCGTTTGAATTGAGGTCCCTCATGAGGCCGTGCCTATCATCTGAAAAGGTTTCTGTGGGTAGCTGAGTTTTTTTTCATTTTACCATCCTGTTGGGGAACCACTGCTGCGCACATTTTAAATCTTACCATGTAACTGCAAGGCTTATTTTGCTATTAAACTATGGTGACTCTGGTATTATAGAAATTACCTATCATACGATTACATTTGGATTGCAAAATGGGATACACAAAATACTATACAACATGACCATGCAGACATTCACTGGTAAAATGCATTGTAAAATTAAAGTCCATCTTGAGACTTAGACAGGACAGTCATTTGCAAGTTGCCGTAATTGTTTAATACAAAAGAACAAAGCTTTTATTTATTCTACATTGTTATCTAAAATGTACGTAGCCCTATTTCGTTTGTTAGTATTAATTACTTAAGGGTTCGTATCGGGTAGCTTTACATGGAACGTTTTGCCTTGTTGTAAGTTGTAACCCAGGAAAAAATGTAGATTGCCAACATCAATCAGCGCCAGATCAGACTAATACCTCATTCACACCAACGCAACTCCGGTTCAAGCTCCGTGCTAGAGCTTTTCAGGTTCAGAACCGGTTCTTCGGTTTAGCTCCGGCTCTTTTCACACTGCCCAGAGTCCGACTCATTGCGTCATCGTTTGCGTCATGATGTTACCGTTTGCGTGCCTGCTTCATAAAGCCAAAGCCTGCGGAAACCCCTCACAGCTCACACCGACAACAACAACAATGGCCGATTGTGCTCCAGCTTCCTCTGTACCTCTTCGGAAGACCAGATTCCCAGTAGGTAGCTGGTCTCTTCAGTGGACCACTGCTGCTTGTTAAGTTTCTCCATCGTTGTGTACAAACTGGATAAAACGTGGGCTTTTTGTTGTTGTTCAGGAGTTGATCCCGTCCCCACCCCTGCCCCTGCCACGACGTAAGCGTGACGTATGCGGTGCTTTTGCTCTAGCCGGATTTTTTTTTGCCGTGATTCCGGAGCTAAGAGGCTGCTCCGCTGCGGTGTGAAGAGGAAAACCCGGTGCTTTTCAAGCTCCAGCTCCGAACCGGCCCTAAAACACCGTTGGTGTGAATGAGGTATAAGACATAACTGTTAAATGGTTTTGTAAATGTTAGAAATGAGCATCCAGGGTCATCGTATACCCAAATGTCGTGACCATAGATAATACCATATTTAGACAGGACACAGGTCTTAGTAACTCCGTAACTAGAAGTGTTAGCAAACTCAAAAGGAGCTTTCAGTGTAATCTAACCCAGAGATACATGAAACAAATCAAAGGTCCAGGGCCATGCTCCAGCATTGTGTTGCATTATCATGCCGGTGGTTGCTGCTCGCTGCAGCGTGGGGCCACGTGCCGATCCTCAGACCGCTCCACTAATAGGGCTGTTTATTCCACCTTTCCTCTCCTGCCCTCTCTCTGCCTCCCTCCATCCCTCCTTCATCCTCCCACATATAATGCCAAAAGTATTCAGCAAACCTGCCTGGCTGCTTTTATATAAAATAACAAAGTGTTTCTGGGCTTGTAAAACACAGCAGGAATGACAGTTTAGCAGACTCCGACCCATGGTCTAGAAACTTCCATTGAGGAGGCGGCGAAAAGGATCGAAAAAGGACATAGAATAGCATGGAATAGAATGTATTTCAAAAGGGTGTTAAGCTATCCCAAGTACAGTCACAAGCCATTAGGGTAAAACTAGTAAATGTATCCCAAAGCCATTGTGGTGAGGCAACTTTTAGAGGGAATTTCTGAGGCAATCCCACCCACTCGCTAACACCCAGATGGAGAGAAGGTGACATACTGAAAAACACCCTCTACCGCTTACTATCTCTTTTCTTACACACAAAAATGACACACACAAACAGACACACACACACACACACACACACACACACACACACACACACAAAAATGACACGCACGCACGCACACACACACACACACACACACACACACACACACACACCCACACACACACACACACACACACACACACACACACACACACACACACACACACACACACACACACACACACACACACACACACACACACACACACACACACACACACACCCCATGTGGCTAGCTGAGAGCCAGCTGTTCCTTTCCACTTCACATCACTATGGGCTAACGACTGCTAATCCCCCATAGCTTTTCCCTCAAAGGAACTAAGGCAGCAGCCATGATCTAACTCCTATTGAATTCCAATTACCCTCCACCGGGATTTCACAATAAGAGTTCCCCCTTTCACCACCACCACCTCCACTAACACCACCCTTACTTCCCACACGGATCGTACTGTCACAATTAGAGCCCCCCACAAGCAAACAGCCAGAAGATACGGTATCATCAGGAACATGTGGTTATTGTTATACACTCTTTATTTAATGATTTGAATTCAGTTATATTTAGATGCTTTGGCAGTTCTCAGCACTTATTTAACCGAGGGAGACCAAAGCACACTACTGTATTTCCCACCACATAGCAACAGTTGCATCCTCGAATGGACTTGCCCACCCCTTTCCTTTTACCCTGGCAAGTTTGCCCCTTTTTGCCAGGCAGGGTCCCTTGTAAAAGAGCTTCAATGAATGGAGGCCCAGCAGGGAGCCCGGCAGGCTCGCTCTCCTAAACCCTCCCCTCCCTTCAAGCACACAGCCTCACACACCCTCCCTTGCTTCCTTGCTTTATCCCTTTCTTACCTCTTTCATTTTCTTGGCAATAACTTTAAGGCTATTTATCAGGAATGTGCATAATCACTAACAAACAACCTTGTATGCATTCAAACGATCACAGGATGATAATTGCCATCGTTTGGAAACATGTATAATCCTAACCATCACCATAAATATCAATAATAATGTGAAACAGTTCCAAAACCAAAGGACTGGTTTTATAAATCTTTTCCCCTCCTTTTCACCCCCTTTCAGTCTAAATATCTGGTTCGATTTTACCTCAGCGAATTCCAGTCTTTCAGAGAACAACACTGGGCAATAAAGCAATGGGTGGCTCTGGGGTGTACTTTAGGGATGGAGGGCGATAGGATTCCTAGTAAAGTCTGGGACAATATGCTGCTATGGTAACAGCGGGTAGGACTGGGGTGAAAAGGGCTAGACATGGTGGGAAAGTCAGTATAGTCGAAGGAGAAGTTTAAGGGAATCATGAATTAAAGGAAGTTAACACCTTCTAAACATTTGTTTTACTTTCATACATTTACAATGAAACGCAGTTATGGTAATGTAGCTCTTGTGCTTATTTTCTTCATTTTTCAAGAGTAGAAAAAGGCTTTTGGACATATATTTGGAAACAGCATTTAGTCCTCTGGGAAGGTATTTTCCAATGGCAGTGCATGGTTGACTGGCAGCTGTTGGCTGCCATTGCTAGAAAGTCATATTTTGTATTGCACTACTGCGTTTGTACTGTCTCTTACTCACCACGCCTGACCCTTTTATAACATTTAACATTTTGGAGACCTATCATGCGGGAAAATGTATCTTTCACTTGAAAAGTAAATGCTAGCAGTTGGCTAACTAGTCTCCCCTCAGAAAGTGGAAGCTAGTTAGCCTAGCTTGTCAAGATTAGCACTGAGATGCTACTCTTCTTTCATCTGCTAAGTCATGGGTAGGATCAAGCTAGCGTTAGCTGTAATTAAAGTGCCTAACTATTTGGGCACACACTTACAAATAATGGACCAATCAATTAACAAGTAGCACCATTGTCTGTCGGAAACATAAATGGATACTGGTTTTATAACAAACATTATTTTAAATCTCAGTTTCAGCATTCATTAATTATTCCCCAAAAACAAAACGTAACTTGGTTTGTATTAGCGATTTTTTTCCATAATCATCATAGTCTGGATGATCTTACCATGACACCATTGCTGGTAATGAGTCTGAGGTGGCTGAATGGAATAACAGAAAACAGGACTAATATTAAACTAGTAAGATGATTGCATCTACAGCAGCAAATGTGACTGTTGTAACTTGGATGGAAGCTAAAGGTGAACGCAAGTTTGAGTGGCGCTCTTACTGTGGTATTGGCCCTAATGTTTTTTCCCTTCTTAAAATGTCCTCATTACCACTTTAATGTTTCTCTCTACTTTTAGATGATTACAGTATAATGGAGAGATGGAGTCATGGCATAGCTTATTACCAAACACACACACACACACACACACACACACACACACACACACACACACACACACACACACACACACACACACACACACAACACACACTCATGGATATTCACATCCAAATAACCCCAAGGATGCAGGGAGACATAGCAACAGGAGGAGTGCAAATAAGAAGATTACATTTGAGTTTTCCATGCTTTGACAGCTTGGTGTGTTTTGACCTTTTGAATCTGAAAATTACTCAAAGGATTTCACAGCAGAGCTAAATTAGTGGACCAAGCTCATGTTGAATTGAATAGTATTCACAGCTAATATGGGTTTTAAAATCCCTGGCAAATAGACCAGGTGGAATTAGGTTTTATATGTATCCTTCCCTTCCCTTTACAGCATCCCTCTTACATCTATAGCATTTTACCCTGTTTTCTAGGGTAAGGTCTAATATTCAGTCAGATCCCCTAACAGAAATAATGTTTTTTACAATCAAAGCAGCAATGAAACAAGAAAATGGAAGGAGGGAAAACATTTTCTATCACCTTTTTTTAGTTTGTTATAATATTGCTTAAGCCTTTACCCTCTCGTCTTTGAAGGTTGTACAGAATGTATAGCAACATACTGTTCAAGGCAACATTTGAGTTGTATAACAATACAACTTCAAATGTCCTTTGTTACGCTAATGCAACACGTCATTTTAATATCAGAAAAGGTGCAAAGTCTGGAAAATAAGCGACAACTGTTTCTCACTGAGTCATTTTCACGAAGGAAACAGGCGAATAAAGACATCAACATCTTCAGCCCGAGTTTTGTTGTTGATGTTTTTTCCCCCTCTCGATATTTGCGATAATATATCACAGGTTTCACAAGCCTTGCAGCACAGTCCAGCTTTTAAACCAGACTAAGGGACAAGTACAAGTGAGAGGCGATCTCAATGCAATCAGATTTATAGGGGGAAAGTAAGGAGATTCGCTGCCAGCCACACGCTCTAATCGGAAAAGCCTTAGATGTCACGGCAAATTTGACGTGTGGGTGCTCCGATTATTATGACTTGAATGGAAAAACATGAGCAGGGCATTGTTTGGTTAATATCCTTTACTTCTGTGAGTGAGAGTGTGTGAATGTGTGTGCGACATGGCCATCTATCCTCTCAGACATGTTTAATAGGGCTTTGGCTGCGTTGACCGCGGGTGTAAATGTGTCATACTTTATTAGAAATCCCAAAGAAGAGGGCTAACATTAATCACTGGCTCTTGTTTATGAAAGTCATAAATGTTTCACTGAGTGCTTTATTGTTGGCTGCCAGATTTGGAGAAGCAGACGGGGTCCTTAACGTGTGTGTGTATATGAGTGTGTTCAGTCCACCACTGTGCCACGGTAGCACCCCGAATCCTATGAGAAACTGTCTCTCTCTCCCTCTGCCTCTCTCATAGGCTTTTTGTCATGTTGTCAGAAAGTATGACATCACCCTGCCCTTTGACCCACACAGTCAGGAGAGCGCTGATTGGATGATTGGCTTACAGAGGACATCCACATTGACTCCAAACTCAATTCTGCTGATGTCAGGCGCTATTAGAACTGACGACATGCACACACCGTTCGGACAGGACGGTGTGTGTGTGTGTGTGTGTGTGTGTGTGTGTGTGTGTGTGTGTGTGTGTGTGTGTGTGTGTGTGTGTGTGTGTGTGTGTGTGTGTGTGTGTGTGTGTGTGTGTGTGTGTGTGTGTGTGTGTGTGTGTGTGTGTGTGTGTGTGTGTGTGTGTGTGTGTGTGTGTGTGTGTGTGTGTGTGTGTATACAGCATGTTAGTGTGTTGGTGTGTGCAGTCATGTTCAGGGTTATATAGGTCAAATGTCTGAAGCTAGAACATCTTCCAGCTGAAATACCAGGCGAAATGTCAAACTGTGCCTCTGTGCAATCCCTCAGATCAATAGTTCAATTGGACATAAAGGCATCATTCTATCCAGCGGGTTAACGTGCTATATCATGTGCCAGCCTCCATCTGAACCGCTTCAACCAATACTCTTGTTTCCCCACAAACATGAGACAAGAGGAAAGGCTTTTACCCAATGTTTGTCAATGTATTCCATAATAAGTGTGATCAGAAAAAAGGCCACAACACATTCTGATTGGTCTAAACGTTCTAAAGGCTATGACATGTGGTACTGACAATCTTTTGGCTAGTATTCAACTGTACTACTCTTTTAATTAGTTTTTTAGATAACATGAGAAATCAAATATTCATCATCAGCAAAGGTCAGGATTTTTTAGAAATTAGGAAAAAATGCTAACATTATGATAATTAAATGTCTTTGATATTTTGAAATACTTTAGGAAATGTGTCAATCAGTATTTTTAAATCGCTAAAATCAAAGGATTTGAACAATACTACAAATCATAATTTGTCCCTCATGCTTCCTGAGATAACTGGTTCCAATGCTTCATATTAAAGCCTTCAGCGTGCTCTCAAAACAACCCTTGCCCAGGATGGAAATGCCACACAGTTGAATTTTAAAATGAGAAACCTTTGCGACATACTCCATTTATTTTAATAATCTCTGGTAGGTGTTGAACTTTTATTTCCCACCCTGAATCGTTGTAACTACATCCTATAGAGACATTATGGAGCTGTAAGACGACTATTACATGGCTCAGTTCTCGGGTGGGGGTTCTTATTAGACGTCCCATCTCGCCTCTTAGGATTTCTGTTGAGTCAATGTCCCTTGGAGGCCTTTCTCAGCTTCGGGATGCTCACTTTAAATAGACCATAATATACAGCCATATTCATAAGATCAGTGCTGCACAGCCCCATTGTGAGGCGTTATACCTCCTCTCATGATCTCTGTGCAATCATCGCTGCTCTTTACGCTTTTCCCCAAAGTCCCACGTCAAAGCATAAAAGTCATAACGATACATCTAAAAAAGACAATGGTTCACAGCGGCTACGTTACTCACGAAATCACGAGGAACCATACATTTAAAGAGCCTCCTTCACGCTCCCTCCCTTCTCCGTCCTCCTCCTAGTTAAGCGTGAAATAATGTCATCTTAATGATTATTTTTTTGCGGTGTGCCATAACAGCATAATTCAGTGAGGGCGTAATGATTTTTTATGCCCCTGACATATTGTTTTGCGGGGAGTGACATAAAAGCACGGTGACATGTGGCATTTTGGGAAAGGTCAGGCGCTCCGTCTTGGCCGCCCGTCCATCTTCATAACGTCGCCACTTGTCATATGGAAACTGGCATCACCAATCTTTGTCTCTCCCTCGTCTCTCGCTGACCCTGCTCTCCTCTCTTATGTCCTATTCCTCTTCCCTTCCTCCTTCTTTTTCACTGCCTTTCCCCCATTTCATACCCCTTTTCCTGTCACACGTTCTCTTGAGAAGAGCTTATTTTTTAACAAAGAGAAATTATAACTGTAGGGAATATAAAAAAGATTTCACACACTCGCTCAGACACACACACACATGCCAGGGCCCCGGGGGTGCTGCAGGGGACCGCATGTCAACACCAGCTGTGAGGATTGTGGTGACAGAGAGAAGGGCTAATACTAATGTGATAAATACGTCAGCACTCACTCCGGGCACATTGTGTGTGTCTGTTTGTGTTTGATGGTTTCAGGGAAATGTGCTCAGGGCCAGCCACTTCAGCCAAACAGATATTTAGACAGCATTTTGTCCTCAAAAAAGATGCCAGTGTGTGGATTCCAATGCCACAAGTCGTTGTCCATGAATGATAAGTCAATCTTCTACATGCGGCCACATTAGGAACACCTCACAAACTGTTCATCACCAATGGTCCAACTGCATCGCCTCTTAATGGATAATACGACCATAATGCAGGAGCACAAATGAAATGAGAAATACTGTATGTTAATGAGCCTGTTGCCCAGATGCATGATGGGAGGTGTCACATACAGAACTTGTCATGATGATTGTAAATATATTAAATTATACCATGACTATAAATTAAAAGAATATAAAAAAAAACGGAATGAAGTGCATTCTTAGAAATAAATTACAATCATGATTAAATATGTAAACTCTTAAGAAATGATTAAATCTTGAGTGGCACTTGATTATATACCACTGTGATTGATCTGACCATTGTCGTTTAAATTATAGCAACTTATTTCATCATTTTCACTATTACTATAAGCTCCTCCCGCTTCCTGTGCCCCACTCCACTCCATCCTTTCCACCTTAAATCACCGTTTATCTGAAAATGGTATCTTAAGGTCTGCGAATAGATCTACCTCCGGCCTCAATTTTTCAGGAAGTAATTCATTTATTAGTGAGAGCCCACCACATCTTTCCCCAGCTAAAATGTGTATGTGTGTGTGTAAAACGTCAAACAGCGGTGGTCTGTGGTCTTCTTGTTGAAAATTAAATGGTCCCCGCGATGCATGGTGGGAACAATTCACCCTGTAGCAAAGATGGGAAGGTACAGGAAACACACATACACATGCAGATACTGTCAACATCACATGCACATACATACATGGAGGCATGTGTGTTTGGGGACTGATGGAGAGCGTGTGTGTGTGTGTGTGTGTGTGTGTGTGTGTGTGTGTGTGTGTGTGTGTGTGTGTGTGTGTGTGTGTGTGTGTGTGTGTGTGTGTGTGTGTGTGTGTGTGTGTGTGTGTGTGTGTGTGTGTGTGTGTGTGTGTGTGTGTGTGTGTGTGTGTGTGTGTGTGTGTGTGTGTGTGTGCGTGCGTGTGTGGGTGGGTGGGTGTGTGTGTGTTTGCTGGTCACACTATGTCATACAGGGTGAGTGAGGTGTAATTTCTCGGCAGTAATACTCAACACTCGGGCCCTGACAGCTTTAATGGTGATGGCCTTATTATAGAGAAGACGCTTTGTGTGTGTGTGTGTGTGTGTGTGTGTGTGTGTGTGTGTGTGTGTGTGTGTGTGTGTGTGTGTGTGTGTGTGTGTGTGTGTGTGTGTGTGTGTGTGTGTGTGTGTGTGTGTGTGTGTGTGTGTGTGTGTGTGTGTGTGTGTGTGTGTGTGTGTGTGTGTGTGTGTGTGTGTGTGCGTGCGTGTGTGTGTGGGCATTCTAATGATGATGGCCATATTATAGTGAGTGGAAGATGGCTAAAAGGCTCAGATTTATACCGGCCCACGTTTACTTACATAAGAATAATAGGCCAGAAGATGCTCTATGCCATATACATGTGTGTGCGTGTGTGTTGATGTGTGTGTGTCGGCGTGTGCTAATGAATGCCATCTGGTGTCTGTTGAAGTAATGTGAGTGTAATGAGAGCTGTTTTGTGCTGATGAGGGGAACAGAGTTGCCCACACATCTGGCACTATAGAATAAAACAGCAAAAGCAATCATATCTCTAAACGGGCAATTACCATTAAAGGAATAGAATGTAACATTTCTGCATTATTATTTAAAAAAAACGGTTACTCCTTTGTTTTATATCTCGTGTGCACTTCAAATGTAGAGAAATTCCTTATTTTAATCAATACGAAGTTGCCTTTCATTTGGTCGTCTATAAAAGCGACATATTTATCACCATTGAAGGTATACTAATAACACATCTAAGGAAGCGTACCCAAACTCACAAAAGGTGTGTGTGCTTGCCATGCATTTTTCCAGTAAGAACAGGGTAACACGACTCTGTGGCCTTGCGGTTTATGTTATTATGGTCTGATTTACAGTCACACACACACACTTCCTACCTCCCAACACTTTTTTTCTGTCTCTTATATCACCCAGTCTCCTTTCCTTTCCTTCCTCCCTCCCTGCTTCCACCACAATGTTAGCTAATCCCCCCGCCTGTCTGTGTTGTACTCACTTCCTGTAACTACACGCTGTCACAGGACCAGCACCTGCTGAGCCGTTGCAGTGAGGAGAAAAAGGGCTGTGCGTGTGGTTTCAGGAGAGTTAACGGACAAGCTGTAGCTACACTGCAGCATGAATTGTCGGGCAGCGTGGGTTAACCTCTTCCTTCTATTGCAAAACTCAGGCCTTGTTCCTTTTTTATCTCAAAAATAAATCACTCAAGACATGCCAATCCCAACAGTTTTTCTCTACATATACAGTACATAGTTTTAGATGATTACGGTTATATCTCCACCAAAGACTTGATTTCAACAACACAGAAGAGATGATTTGCTGTCAGCACGTATGTGTGTCAGATTGAGAGCTTAAAGGTAGTTTATGCCGAGGACGTCGCTCCTCCAAACATTGAGAGCACTTGATCCTGAAAGATCTGCCTCTCATTTCAGTCCGTAAATAAGCCCGCTGTTGTGTGTTTGCTCTGGATCAATCACTACCCTGGGCCTCAACACATCTCCCCCGCTCCCTAATTGAATGATACGTTCCTTTAACAGTTCCCCTAAATATTCATATGTGAGTCAGAATCACCAGTATAACTCTTTAAAAAGGTATGCTTTGGTGCACATGATCGCTTTGTGGGCCGTGGATAACACGCATCCCTAATGTGACTCGTAGTGCTAAATTACATTTTTGTTTGTTTGTTCTAAATCACAATGTAAGCTCGATATGACTTCCATACTGCCTTAATAGTAGGGATAATAAGGACCATTAAGTTACCGTTTAAGTGCATACACATGAAAGCTTTTAGTTAGACATTAGTTAGAGTTCCACTGTTGAAAACCACACTTTTTATTACTTAATGAGACATTAATACCACCTTTTATACATTCATAGTAACCTTTTTTTTGTGCATTAAAACAGATTTATCAGCTAAATCAAATCCTTTAAAATTCTTGCTTTTGTGAATGGAATACTGAATTAGGTCCAGACTCATAAAACAGCCGTTCTGTGTGATTATTCAAATCAAAGCACTATTCATCCACAATTTTAATTTTGAATTGAAGCTAAATGTTGCTTCAGCTCAGTGTCGCGTGTTTACTAAATAAGAGGCCTTCAAATTTGCTTCAGGCTACATTTTCATATCTAGTGATCTCTCCAATATGCTCTTATTTTGCGTATTGAAAGCAACCAATCAGCTTGTTACACTCTCTCTATGACTGTCTCACACTGTAATGGGAATGAGATACAGCTAATGGTCCCCAGGCTGTGGCAGTACAAAGTGCTCTGCCTGAGGTGTGTGTGTGTGTGTGGTATAAGACAAACTTGTTGTTCTGTGTGTGGCTGACTAGGTGCATATTTCTGTCTAAATACACTATGCTTATGTGGGTGCTTATGTGTTCCTTTGAGTGACTGTGTGTGCACTTACCAACAGCAGACGCCTACAGAGACATGGGCCTGTCACAATCACATCCTGTGTATGATAAGACCTAATGACGACACCTCGTCGTGATTGATTGAATTTTGGATTTGTCTGCTGACATCCTTTTCCTCTGACATGAAAAAAATAATGGTGTCTCAAATGTGTGTGTGTGTGTGTGTGTGTGTGTGTGTGTGTGTGTGTGTGTGTGTGTGTGTGTGTGTGTGTGTGTGTGTGTGTGTGTGTGTGTGTGTGTGTGTGTGTGTGTGTGTGTGTGTGTGTGTGTGTGTGTGTGTGTGTGTGTGTGTGTGTGTAGAGTAGAGTGTGTATAGAGTTGCCTGTCTGCCTCTGTACACAGCAGTTGATATTTGCCAATTTAACTCAGCAAGAAGAGGTGAGTGCAGCTGTATTTGGGTTAGCAGTGTGTGTTTAAAGAAAATTGTGTGTGTTTGTAAGGGTTATTACACTTAAATGAAATTACCAGGCTTGTCCACTACTTTCCCCGATCAGCAAATACTTTTAAACCTCACCTGACTCAAGTCATATGTTACAGGCTCAGTGCAATGCTGGTGCAATACATTGAATCACATCTGTAAGCTTTGAAAAACATATGTATGACAACAGTCACAACAACACAATTCATTCAGAATGGAGCTGTTATACCGTCAGTAATGGTTCTGCCTAACTTGACATCACATGTGTATAAAAACACATATTTGATTACATGTCGTTTACCAAAGCTACAAAACCTACTTGACTAATTATGCAGGCTAACAGATACAGCTTACCATGGTAGCTATCAGCCTGTGTTCGAATTGGTTTAGAAATGTTTCTAAACACTTCACAAGTAATGTCATAATGGCACATAGTTTAACTGCCGTGACATTTCCTTATAGGATGTGTTTGTTTTTTTTTAAATCTGCGTCTGATGAATAAAATTGCCGTCGCCATTTAAAGTAGTCTTTTAAAAAGGGCAGGTTTGTTCCACGTAATTTTGCTAATCGAAAACCGAAAAATTGTGAATCAAGTTTTGAAATCAAGGGTACAAGCGGCCGAGATGGGTTTTCTCCGCAGGGTGGCTGGTGTCTCCCTTAGGGATAAGGGGAGAAGTTAGGTCATCCGGGAGGGACTCGGAGTTGAACCGCTCCTCCTTTGCGTCGAAAGGAGCCAGTTGAGGTGGTTCGGGCACCTAGTTAGGATGCCACCTGGGCACCTCCCTAGGGAGGTGTTCCAGGCACGTCCAGCTGGGAAGAGACCAAGGACCAGGTGGAGGGATTATATCTCTTCGCTGTTCTGGGAGCGCCTTGGGATCCCCCAGTCAGAGCTGGTTGATGTGGCCAGGGAAAAGAACGATTGGGGCTCTCTGCTGGAACTGCTACCTCCGCGACCCGACCACGGATAAGCGGGAGAAGATGGATGGATGGATGGAAGTTTTTAAATTATGAAATTAATGAGGGTTAATGCTAACTTTTAAGATTTCAATTAGCCTATAAATGCTAGTCACTCATGTTTTAGCCAACTGCTCACACAAAATTGCTAAAACTCAAAACATATGTATGTTAGCCTTCCTGACCCAGGTGCAAACTATTATGTGATAAAAGTCAGCAACTCTGACTCAAATCTGGCAGTAATAAAACACTTATCACGGATTACTTAACAGCACAACAAAAGTCTAATGCTAAACGCTAATTGCTAACACTCAATCACAAAAATTCTGAAAACACTGATATATTATCCTTTATGGCCCAGGTGCAAAACATAAGTATGACAAGAGTCAGACACACTGTCCATATCACTGCTGCTAACTCAACGTGAATCATCTATGTTATCTCTATTGACTATGAACTCATTCCCCACCCCTTCACTCCAGTTATGGCACTCCTGAGAAAGGCCATTTCCTTCATTACAGTAAGACTAAATAGAGCGTGTCTTCATGGTGTCTACATCCCTCTCCTATGATCTAACAGCTCTCTGTCCAGATCCACCCCGTTCTGCCCTCTAATCTTGTTTGTCAGAGCTAAATGATCTGCCCCAGCGAGGTGTGTTAGCCACTAATGTATTTATTGCTTGATAAGAATGTTGGCCATGCAGTTCCAACTTACAGCGGCTATAAAACGGTGGAAAAGAAACACGACGTAATTAACCTTTACTAGCTGTGTGCATAGGTGGTGCGGCTCGATGTGGTGCGTGTCGGCGGTTGGGGGACGTGTGTGTGCTTTCATTAATGCTTGTTTGCATGTTTGCGCCAGTACGTGTGCATGTATGCCTGCTGGGTTATATGTGTGTATGTACAGTATGTGTTGTGCATTAATGGGGAGGAGGCAATTGCTATCGATAACGACGCGGCTATCAATTAATCGTTAATCTCGTTCTGCCAGATTAGCGCGTCATCCGATAGACTCCAGACTGACTGGAGACAATAAATACGTAAAGTCAATAAAAAAACTGCAAAGCATCAAGGGAGAACAGGGAGATATATGGGAGTGGGGGTTGACACGTGCCAGGGTGCCACCATCACATAAACCTGATGTTACAGCTTTACACAGAAGAAGAGAAGAAGAGACGTCATTAAGACTGATGTACACACTCATTCTCCAACAGGAAGCCGCTTGTCGTCAAGCAAGACACATAAGACCTGCTATTCTTCTTCTTCTCTACTTTAAGCCATTTCCTGTACTGCTAAAGACACACACACTCTAATGTGTAATAGATAAAGGACTAATGCCTGGGTTGAGGAATCAAGATAGATGGATAGGGAGGGAGGGAAAGAAAGAAAGAAAGAGTTATGAAGCAGTACCTGGGGGGTTAATTTCTCACAGGCAGTTTTCACACACACACACACGCACGGAGTAAAGGTGATGTCTGGCCGTGCCAAGCCGGTAGCATGCTAGTTAAAAGTGAATGCGTGTATGGCTGGTGTAGGCCCTCATACATCAAGGAGCAGTTTGTTTAGCCAGCAGTGTGACAGGGTACAGTAACAGGGGCAGGGCCAGAGAGCGGCTGCAGCGTGATGAATGGGAGGTTACAGCAGGGATGGTGTCCCAGTGTGTGTTTGTGTGTGTGTGTGAGAGAAAGAGACATCAAAGCATCTTTTTAGCCCTCAGATTAATGGCGATTCCACTGTTTGATCCAAGTGATTTTTTTCCCTGTATTTGAAGAATCTCTTTTTGAAGCTGTAAATATCGCAGACGCCCTCCTCAAGTCATCTCGCTCTGCCCGGTGTGAAAGGATATTTCTCTGCAGTATTGACATAAAGCTTATGGGTTGCAGTATAACGTTTACATTGCAGAATGTTTTTTGCTGCTTTGATTGTAGGTCTGGTGGGGTTTTTCAAGCAGTATTGCTATGAGTCAGATAGGAATATATATATGTTTTAGTTTATGGCTGTGAAGTGTGTCATGCCATTTGATAAAATGATTGCATTTTCTGGACATTTAGTGGCATCATTTCCTTTCTCTTTCATTTCTAAATTGGAAAATTGGCCATTCCAAAGATGGATCTGTGCAGCTTTTATTGGTTTATAATTTATAGTTTCACATTTGGCACAAAACCCTTCCATCAATACCCAAGTGCAAGAAAAATAAGCGCACATTATCAGCAGCCATTATATTGAACAGGAGCAGTTAAATCTGACAACATATTTTTTAGCAAAGCAGGATTTAAAACAAAAAAGATCGAGGCAGAGACTTACTTCTATTCATTGTACTTTTTCCGGACAAATTAACATGTCAAAACTTCCTCTCCTAACTCCTTACCTCCTCCTCATCCTCACCCCATCCTTGTCCCAATGTCCCAGTCTCTGCCCTGCACCGGCCGAGCTGTGGATCTCACTGTACCACGGTGCTGAAAAACAATTGTGTGTGTGTGTGTGTGTGTTTCTTTAAGTCTGCTAACAAAAGGCTCATTATCACATGCCCACAATGAAAACAACTAGTTGAACTGTTCTCCTGTGCCTCAGCGTGGCGTTGCCTGTGTGGTTAGTGAGACAGTCAGACAGACAGATGGAGAGGAAGACAGTCAGTTAGCGCCCGCCGCGGAGCCGGCCGCCATTTCTCCCCCAATAACTCACTTTTCTCCCCCTTGGAGAGGGAAAACAATAAGATATAACAATTGGCAAATGGCTGAGGCAGGCGGAGCATTACAAATGAAATGTAATGTTGTTACAGTTTGGAAATAATGAATTATGAAGATAAGCGGGGATCTGTAAAATCGCTGTAGCGATTTACCGGGGTTTCATTTTTCAACTGTATTGAATTATGGGGAATTGGCCTCAGTCAACTGCAAAATACAAAACGGGGAAAAGGAGGATGATTCACCGTTTCACTGTGTGTGTGTGTGTGTGTGTGTGTGTGTGTGTGTGTGTGTGTGTGTTAGGTGTGTGTGTGTGCGTGCAGTTGTGTGCAAGCATATGCAACCTCTGATTGTTTATTTACATGGCTGTGTTTATGTGCATAAAATGCATGGGTGCTCTCACATTCGCGTGCATGTAGTGTGTACTGTGTGTATTTCTGTATGTCTCAACGCTGTGTGTGTGTGTGTGTGTGTGTGTGTGTGTGTGTGTGTGTGTGTGTGTGTGTGTGTGTGTGTGTGTGTGTGTGTGTGTGTGTGTGTGTGTGTGTGTGTGTGTGTGTGTGTGTGTGTGTGTGTGTGTGTGTGTGTGTGTGTGTGTGTGTGTGTGTGTTCTCCCCGTAGACCTGTTGAGGGCTTTCTCTTGCTCACCCCGCCGCACATGTGATAAATGTCCCTTATCGCCTCTGTCATTGTAATAGCCCCACAACAGGCCCAGAGAGAGAGAGACAGAGAGGGGGGACAGAAGGATGGAAAGAGGGATGAGAGAGGGGAGAAGAAGGGGGGCCGGGACAGGGGGGTGTTGAGAGAGAGACAAAAAAGATGGGGAGAGAGGGAGGGATGGCGTAATGGAATGGGATAGCTGGAGTTATCAGGCGGTCTTGTAAGGGGAAGAATACGCATCAAGCTGCCAATCATCCGGCCTAGAAATTGCTCTGAGATTTGAGTCCCCAGACGGTGTGTGGGAGTGAGTGAGTGAGTGAGTGTGTGTGTGTGTGTGTGTGTCCTTAGAGAGTATCCAAAGCCCCTGTCGTCTCGGTGCTATTACTGCCCCCCATCCTTCCAGTTGTCCCTTCATCCGACCATCTCACCCTCTCTTCTCTCTGCGTTTTTAAAGCTCAGACTTAAAAAAAGAAACACATCTCTTCTCTCTCTGTCACTAAAACCTATACTCAAGTTGTTTCGAAACACCGTTGTCGTCAGCGGCACCGGCTATTAGGGGAAGGCGATAGACACAGAGAAAAATAGAGAGGGAGGGATGACGGAGAAGATGGTGAGAAAAGGAGAAGAAAGGCAGAAAGAGAAGAGGGGTTAATATGTGAGCAGAAACCATTTCAGCCTCTTTAATTTTCTATTGATCCGAGAGCTGCAGACCTGTCCCCTCAGCCCTGTGTGTGTGTGTGTGTGTGTGTGTGTGTGTGTGTGTGTGTGTGTGTGTGTGTGTGTGTGTGTGTGTGTGTGTGTGTGTGTGTGTGTGTGTGTGTGTGTGTGTGTGTGTGTGTGTGTGTGTGTGTGTGTGTGTGTGTGTGTGTGTGTGTGTGTGTGTGTGTGTGTGTGTGTGTTGTGTGTGTTTGAGTTGAAAGCCTCCAAGCTGTCTCTATCTGAGAGTACCTGAGAGTAAGAGAGCTGTCCAGTGAGACTATGCATCTCCCAAAACAACTTTTCACAAGCTAAGAAAAAACACAGTTTTGTTACAAGGAATTTTGAGGTAATGCAATGGGTTGTTTTGTTTCAGTCCATTTCAGACTTCATTCTTCATTTTAGTCTTAAGAAAAATCTAATTTTGGACACGGATTGTATTGACGGGAAAGCAACAATACAAAGAAAACAAATGGTTTTAATAAAGACAGTTATAAAAATCAGTGAGGTAAACTACATTTTGTTTCTAAATAGTTCGATTTTTTTATCAGTTTCTATTTTCTTGACATTAGTCAATCAAAATGTTAAACTAGTTCTAACAAATGTTAATGTTTCAGGTAAATAAATATGATTCTAAACCATATATTTGGCCTAAATGTGCACGTTTTAAAGACTTAATTTAAAAGCCTAAGCTGTAGACTAAGTGAAGGACCTGCAAGGGCAAATTGTAGAGAAACATCCCCCTCTATTGGACACTGTGGTACCTCCAGGCACAGGCAGGGGGGAGACCAACGGTGGAAGTGGAAGGAAAGGACAGGAAATGAGAAGGGAGGGATGGAGGAGAAGATGATATGCCTGTAGGGAAGATAGCACATTCATAAACATCCCAATGATGTCCAATTGCAGCCGTGTGATGCAATCGCTCTGTATCTGATTGCCACAAATACAGAAACCCACATACACACACACTTAAACACACAATGGCCTCAGGTGTGACCTGTCCAACACCCCACTCCAGCAGATAGACATCTTTGATCTATCAAGTCTCAGCACCTAGATCTATTTTTTTTGTCATTTCTGGTATTATAGAGAATGAGAGATGGACAGACATGCTTTACAAACAGTGTGGTGGTAGAGTGTTAAGGAATAATAAGGCAACATTTCCAATGTGGAACTGCCCCTTTTCTCAAGTGGTACAAGACAACAGCTTGTCCTAATATTTTTATTTTATTTGTATCTTTACCGGTCTATTAAATCTCCTTTTAGAACAAATGCTCGTATAAATCACATTATGTGAGTGGCGTATATACAACTCTGACTGTGACATTAGGAAATGTTGTGTTTTCACAAGCACACCCTTGTAGTCTGGTCCAGTTTGGTGCCAGGGAACTCTCCGGTTCTTTAAGATGACCCACAGTAAACTCTGTCAGGACAGGCAAGAAGCAAACCACAACAGAGACTACCCAAGGCCTGACCACAAACTTGGGAATGTATTCATCATCTGGTTTGCCTCCATTTTCCAAAGAGACCTACAGTTCACAAAGAACTCTGAGCGTCAATGTTTATTGTCCTTAATTACACCAAATCTCCAGCGAACTTCTGATCAAACTAGGGCTGCTCAATTAATCGTATTTTAATCGAAATTACGATTTTGGCTTGCAACGATTATGAAAACAACATAATCAAAATAAAACGATTATTTATTTTATTTATTTTTTATTTATTTATTTTGGTTTTATTTCAGTTGAATTCTACTTAAAGTTCAGGGTAATCAACTATTAAAAACACACTGTTCAGATTTTTTTTTTTCAATAAATGGATGGTTTCAAAATAAATGGATAATCGTTTTTAATAATCGTGATATCAATTATTGACCCAAATAATCGAGATTATGATTTCTGCCATAATCGAGCAGCCCTAGATCAAACTCGCAGAAAACTGAGATTTCTTCTGATCAAATTTGCCATCTAAGTCAAGCCAACAGAGATTACAGAGACGCAAAAAAGTTTGCTTTGTGCCTGTTGGATTTCTATTCCGGTGACACTCCGGTGAGAGGGGTAATATAGCAGACGGCTCGACAGACAGATAGATGGAAGGCCAGACTGCTCCCTTGTATGAAGGATTATCCCCTATCCTCTGTTTGTGACAAGAGCTGATAAGGGCCTGAGAGGAGAGGCAGCGAGAGGCTGAGAGGGCTACTGACACACCAACACACACATATGCACATATAATCCACAGCGAGAGAGATATCAATCCATCATTTAGAGCCGGGGATTCAGCGAGAGGAAATAGGTTCTTCTCAATCGCTGACAACCCAACACACACTCGCGCAAACACACACTCACCTACAATCGCATCTGCTGTACAAAGGGCTCATGGGGCTTGAGAGTTGAATGGGGGCTGTTTGAATGACTGTTCAATTTCATCTATTTATCTGATTTACATTTGGCTATTGTTGCCAGCACGGCTGTATAATATCTTTGTGTGTTTAGAGCTGTTATTGGCTCTGAACGACATCACTGTCACTAATAGAAGCCATAAATCTGAATGTTGCAATGGTAGCTATCGCAATCGGGGATTTTTCTCATTGTTAAAATGGGAAAAAAGGGAATGTGCACTTGTGGTTTCCATAAAGGTTCTAACAGAAAACATTCAAACTAAATCATTGTAGTACACTTATACAATTTAGCTATTATTAGCAAAATATCTGAGAGTAAGTTTTTACTTTCTCATTTAGCATGAGTTAGCAATAACCTAGGGTGAAATATTTTTCAAAGTATTGTGAATTTTTACGTTATTTAGGGCTTCCATTCACACATTGGTAAATGTAAGGGAAAAATCAATATATATATACAAAATATCAATTGAAGTACTCCATTGGTATAATTATTATAATATTAAGGGTACTTGGTAAGATTGTGCGGCTGTTTGACAGGAACATGAAAATCCCCTCTCCTCTCCTCAACATGACCACATCTCTTGAGGGATATGCGTGCGTGCGTGTGTGTGTGTGTGTGTGTGTGTGTGTGTGTGTGTGTGTGTGTGTGTGTGTGTGTGTGTGTGTGTGTGTGTGTGTGTGTGTGTGTGTGTGTGTGTGGTGTGTGTGTGTGTGTGTGTGTGTGTGTGTGTGTGTGTGTGTGTGTGTGTGTTGACATGGACTTGATTTGTGTGTTTACCTCGTGAGGGAACCTCAGCGCTGATAGGAAAAGCTCAGAGCATTTGACATGCAGAGAAACAGACAGTAAAGTGAAATCCAACCACAGTAATAGTTTGTTCCCTCAGTCTGTCCTTGTTGCGCTCCTTCTCTCTAATTGGTCCATGCGTCTTCCTGTAACCTTGAACATATGCACTGATATCTGAGCGGGGGAAGAGAAACGTAGGGAGTTGGGCTATTGATTACAGTTTGCGACAACAGGTCAAAGGGTTAACACGTGTAAGAGGAACCTTATTGCAAGATGGGGGGGGGGGGGGGGGCGGGGGTGCTCTGCAGTGGGAAGTGGTTAAGGAGGTGCCCAAGGGTCTACAGAGGGGCTTTAAGATGATATAATACACTCACTCACAATGTTGCAAGAGCTCAGTATGATATCTGGAGATATTGAGCACAGTGTTTTGCAATAAAAGTGTGTCATTGTGTAGAAACCCTTAATAATATAAAATAAACTAGTTTCCTGGTGCTTAGAAAAAATACAGATTGCAAGAGCATAGGAAAAACTGACGAATAATGAAAGGTGACACATAGAGGTTGGAAGAGATACATGGAGTAAGGGAACAATAACCCAGTCTAAGTGGGAGATAGACAGAATATGTAAGACACAGAGGGGGGGGGTGGGTGTATTTGGCTCTGTATTGCTGAGCGCCAGGTTAGGTGCAGGGCCATTTGGCGAAGGCTGCGGTGCTAGAGTTGATGGATGAGACAAACTGCAGCCTCTTTTCTCTTGTAACTTTAAAATCATTAAGCCTTTTACATGGCCATGCAGATTTTTATAGCCACCTCAGACAATCTGCAGCTTGTTCATGTCTTTAGATTGACAGGATGGGAGAAGACCCAGAGATGTGTAATGTCACATCATCTAACGTGGATCAGATCTCAGATCAGATCTCCTCATAGTTATGGATTTAGTCATCTACATAACATTTTAAATGATAAGCTGTAATGTGTACATTTTTGTTTCATTCTTTTTGTAAAGAAGCACTATAGAGATTGTTTTTAGTTAAGGTTTTTGATATAATGTTAGGATGAATAAGGCTAATCCATCATACTGTGCCACAATTTGTGTAATGATGAAATTTGACTCTACTTTTCCTGGCAATGTCTGCCTATTGACCATATTGAAATGATGTGGTGGAACACACAGCATCTTCCTTGTCTCTTTAAGAAAATAAGCTTTAGTTAGAGTTTATAGTTTATATTAAAATGACTTTAGCATATGGCTTTTTATCTGCGGTTTATATATTGATAATTAAGATTTAAATGTATCAACAAAAAAAATATGGCATTTACCACTCCCAAATGTGTAGTAATGTATTAGCTCTGGCATGTTTGGAACTTTTCTTAGATGATGTGATTTTCCTTTTGATTGCGTGGAAAGTGATAAAGTAATTATTTAAAGAAGGCTGAATAATTCAGTCTGAGATACAGCTTACAGCACACATGTTGCTATATTAAAAATGATTCTCACCTTTCAAATGACATCACTTTACATTGTGCGTTACTTAAGGAGCGGTTACAATGCTTACATTTCACATCTCATCCCTGATGATCCTGCTCTCAAAATGCAGCTGGAAATGACGTGCAGGTACCCAGTAGGTAATCCGGTGCTGAGAGGACAGCCCTGACATTGATCTCAGAGTGTAATCTGCTGCTCTTCTTTGCCTGGCACGTTTTGCAATAACAAATACAGCTATAACCAGGACATCCATGGAGAGGATATGAGTTCTATTAAGACAACCCAGTTAGCTGAGATAAACCTTTCCCTGGCTAAATCACACAGTGACATCAAATAATCATATTACTTTTTATAGTATCCTATTTCTTCTTTTGGAGTGTGTGTTTGATAAAGAAGGTGTCATGTTCGAGGGGCCAATACGTTTAATGATAAACCAGTCGCAACAACAGGGTGGGTGTTTCTGCGATGCGCTCTGAATATTATCAATAACAGCCTGTGTGTGTTTGTAAAGTGCGCCTGGATCCATCCATCCGTCAATCGCTCTCATTTCTCCTCCACAGGCTTCCTCCTCCGCTGTTAGGATTCAATTAACACAGTGCAGGCAGCCATGGCACCCTCATTAAAGCTAATTAGTTAAAACATCAGCCAATCTAGCGTTAATTGGCTTTGGTAATTAATTCAGCTGCTAGACCATATGAAAGCAGCAGGGAGAGAGATAATGAGAGGGAGCGAGGGATAAAGAGAGGGCGGACGGGAGGGCAATCAGAGGAGAGGGGAAAGATGAGAGACAGAAAAAAGGAAAGAAGATTTAAAGAGGAACATAAGTAATGGACAGGTCTTCTTTCTGTACTCTGAATAGTTGCACTAATTGTAAAAAGCTCAAAAGATGCGCTTTCCTTACAGCATGAGATTGTCTGATTGTGTGTGCTGAGTCATGGCGTCTATTTCAAACTTGCTGATGCCCCTCCTTGCCCACTGACTCTTCACATTACCGCCGCGTAATGAAGCCCCTTTGGGATGGAAATGAGTGCCGACAGGCCTCACGCCCACACCTCTCTGTCAGGTATCCCTACTCCCGCGGACAGCTGAGGAAGGAGAAATGGAAAAGAGACGGACTGCAGAGAGGGCATAGGACAGTGGGAGGAAAAACATCCCTTTGTGTTATTGTGCCTATTGTTAAATAGTTATAATTAATTTAATTGTACAGAGGAAACTGTATGTTCCACACTCAAAAAGTATGTTCATAGAGGTAATATTTCCAAAAAAAATCCAAATCCTAAATCAGTTATTTTTCGAACATAATTATCCATAACAATTTAATTTAAAGTGTGGGTTATGGTAAGATGACTATATTTTATTTTTAAATAGCTGAGAGAAAGAAAGAGATTTTAGATAATCCTACAAGAGAACCTTGAATCCATCATTTAGATTTTCTATTGGTCTTTGTCGGGTTTTAAATAACAACTGGAGCGAATTATAAACGTGCATTTTTTATTTCACTTCCAGACACATACAATTATTTAACACGGTACGTGGCTTTCAGTAATGTACACTTGCTTTATATAAAATAGATGAGTGTGTGTGTGTGTGTGTGTGTGTGTGTGTGTGTGTGTGTGTGTGTGTGTGTGTGTGTGTGTGTGTGTGTGTGTGTGTGTGTGTGTGTGTGTGTGTGTGTGTGTGTGTGTGTGTGTGTGTGTGTGTGTGTGTGTGTGTGTGTGTGTGTGTGTGTGTGTGTGTGTGTGTGTGTCTTGAATTGAGACATAGCCTGTATCGGCTAGCTGTGCCTCTGCTCTGTGGGTCAGTGCTTGGTTAATGCTCCATTAATTTACTTCTTTCTCCTTCGCCGCTGTCTCTCTCTCACACACACACACACACACACACACACACACACACACACACACACACACACACACACACACACACAGACACACACACAAACACACATGCACACACCAGGCACACACACACTGACAAGGTGATTGATTGAATAAACAGCTGTCAGTAGTTGGAGATAACCTCGCCAGCATCACACCGCTTTCTCTCAGACACACTCGCGCGGCAGGGTCCCTGGAGTAAAAACCCACATTACACATGCTGACACACACTTGTAAACAGACGCACACACAGGGACCATCAGATGACCATTTATCAGCTCAGAACCAGGCAGCTGATGATTTATGGCTTGTTAATTTCTTGGTTTTTCCCTTTTGTTTTCCTTAATCCTCCACATTTTATATCAAAGTGTACTCCTTCTTAGTTCATGCTGAACAGCAAGTGGGTTTAAAAATGATCTCCACTATTCCCTTTGATACCATAAAAAATATATAACATGTAGTAGCATTGACAGTTTTCCCATGATGCCAAAATCTCCTGTCCATGTAGAATAAATGCATCTGCCGATTTACATACCACTCATTCTAAGTGCAACGTGCATATGTTTACACACCGAAATACTCCCTTGACTTAAACTGACACATCCACACTGCTACTACTCTCACACACACACACACACACACACACACACACACACACACACACACACACACACACACACACACACACACACACACACACACACACACACACACACACACACACACACACACCTTTCCCCTCTCTATCCGACCATCTCTTCATCCCTCCTCTCCACCGTGCTGACATTTCATTTGCTTTTCTAAAAGTGACAACCCCAGGGAGCGAGGGGAGGGAGGGAGCGGAGGGATAGTGAAAGAGCCTGGTGATGAGTTTTGAGCAGGGCGTGGAGGAGTGCTATTTAAAAGCGCCATGCATCATTGTCAGGGAGTGAGGATGAGCAAACACACACATACACACACACACACACACACACACACACTCACACACACACACACACACACACACACACACACACACACACACACACACAGTCAGACAGACAGACGCAGGAAACACACACGTGCACAGAGAAGCAGTGCGACGAAGCCGGGGTGCCAAACTGAAGTTGACCCCCGTTCCATTTCATCAAATGTCCTCCGAATGAGCCGCACAGCCTCATCTATTTTGCAAACACACACACACACACACACATACACACACACACACACACACACACACACACACACACACACACACACACACACACACAGCTAGTGATCATCCTAGTGTCTAGCCTGCTTAAATCACAGCTCACTTAAGAATAAACCATATCACCTCCTCTCTGGGAGACGCACACACACCTTGGTGGTCCCATTTGTGTTAATGCGGCCCCTGGTTTTGGGCTTTAGGGCTCATATTTGCCATTATGGAGATGATGGCTTTACGGGGGCCTCTCACCTCACCTCGCGTTGGTCGGCAGGGAGAGAGGGGAGTGTCGAAATGAAGGCTGACACCTCAGTGGGATTTATTTGATTGTGGATGCGAGGCGGTGTCATTCCGGAGAGAGATGGGGGGGGGTGAGACGGGAAGCCTCAGGCTAAGTGAAAAGAAGAAGAGATGACGGCAGGGCGAAGGGGAAAGAAAGAGAAATAAAGGAAAGGGAAAGGCACAGGAAGAGATTGAGGGGGAGCAGAAGTGGCCCTCTTTCCCTTTCCGTGAATCAAATCAAATTCCCCTTATCGCACATTATTTGAAGAGGTTATCGGGCGCGGTAATGCGGTTACACGCCGGGCCGCGGCTGAGAGATTTCCTTGTTTACCGATGTTGGCGGGTGTTATAGCTAACCGGCTGCACGAGTGGCGAGGGGAGGGGGAGGGAGGAGAAGGAGGTAGAGGAGGGGAAAAGAGGGGTAGCGGGCATAAACACTTGATGCATGTCAGAAAACTCATTTAGGGGAACAACAAGGAGGGGGAACTGAAGTGCGTGTGTGTGTGTGTGTGTGTGTGTGTGTGTGTGTGTGTGTGTGTGTGTGTGTGTGTGTGTGTGTGTGTGTGTGTGTGTGTGTGTGTGTGTGTGTGTGTGTGTGTGTGTGTGTGTGTGTGTGTGAGATGACAGTTGTTCAAGGAGAGGAAAACAGCCTCTACATGTAGACACTTTGTAATTCCATTTGGAAAATGCGCTCCTGTGTTTTGTGAGTCTGCGCGTAACCAACATACGGTGTGTGCCAACTCATAAATCCGGTCCTCCTTTTTTTCTGACTCTTATTGTTGTGCTTAAATCCAGTTTACATGCTCAGCGCTCATTAGCTGATTGTGTGTATATACTTTACAAGAGAAGTCAATCCCTTGCAATGGAGATAAAAGATAGAAAATGGCCAAAAATGTGGTCGTGTGTTAAAAAAGTTGGGAGTTTTTTGCGAACGCTCAATCCAACTAAGCATCTTTGAATGCGTAATTTCATCAAAATCCAGAACATGAAACTTTTTGGGGTGTCACGAAGAGTCCCGGATAAAATCTCCTGTGTCCGAGATAAAGCAGAGGGATGACACGCAATACAGGTCATTAAATGGGATTTGGACCCACAGTGTTGCGAGTACATGGTGTGCCTCTTAGCCCATTGAGCCATGAGGACACCCCAAATGGTTTTTTATCTCTGGCCCCATTGAGAACCAGTATTGAGCTGACAATCCCCGTCCTCTCTGGAGGTGGCCTTTTACCTCAGCTCATTGTAGTCTGTGACTGGGAGCCCGCGCTATCTAGCATCTATTGATTCCGACTTCATCTGGACCAAAGCAACACGGGAGAGGGGAGAGAGAGGGAGCAGGTGTGTTTGTGCAGCAGAGGAGAAAAGTCAAAGAAAAAAGGAAGATGAAGGCTGCTTCAAGAGTTGAAAGGGATTAAACTTGCCTTGTGATTAAACACATTTGACACATTTTCATCTGGAACTGAAACCTAAACTTTTTTTTTTTTCTTTGACATTACAAAAAAGGAAAGAAGTAAGAGGAGAGAAAAGGAGTATAGATCCTAAAAAACCTGTTTGAGAAGGAAGGGCACCGTGAAAAAGACTGTGTGTATCAACAACTTCATTGCGATCTGCCACAAAATGTAATGGGTTCTTCCTTGGCCAATGCTACAAGTTTCAGGAAATTAGGCCAGTTTTTCCATAGTCCCGCTGACAAACACACAAACAGACCTACAAACTGAACCAAAGAAACATAACCTTCTCAGCTGGTTTAGTCAATATAGGCTGGAAGAAGAATATGAGGACAGAAACGTAAGGAAATGACCATTAAAGACAAAAAGGAAGAGTGGGTGCAATGACCAAAGTAGGGTCATAAAGGAAGTAGAGTAAGAATATTAGGACGAAAGCAAAAAGGTGAAATGTCAGGCAATACAAATGCAAATAAAGGAGGGATAGGAAAAGGAAGATTCCTCCTCTCTGCTCTCCACTCTTCCATATGATCGAGCTCTCTCCGCCTTACAATCTGTTCTCTATAATTACCTGTTGTGTGTGTGTGAATCCTCATTATAACATTAGTTAAATAAGTCTAGTTAAGCTCATTTATTTATAGAGAAATGCAACTCTAACTCTGGAGATCTAAAGTCCTCTTAAACAAGCTTAATTTTATTGGCTTGATGATGATGATTTTAAACTTAAAAACATTTTTAAAGGCAATGGACTTTCATGTTTTTTTTATCTGTGATTGGTGTTGAAACTGACATTTTGGATAGGGTTAGTGGCATATTGATAAAACACCAGTTGAATTGTAAATAAAGAACTCTTTCCATTGAGTTTAGACCATCCAAAGTGTCCATGTAAGTGCTATAGCAGCGAGTAAATAAATCAGACATAAGATACAAAAGTCAGTGCTTCTCGCCAGTTATTGGATATTGTTTTGTGACAGGAACAAAAACCAGCGAGGGCCAATATGTGGATCAGGTTACTGAGATCAGAAGGAGGGAACATGGTGAAAGAGATGGGGAAAGGAAAGAAGAGAGAAACAAAATGCTGGGATCAGAAAAACGAGAGGTAAAGGTAGCAAAAGAGGAAGATGGTAGGGAGAGAAAGTCAGAGAGAAAGAGAGATGAGACAATCCATCTTGGCACATTAGGGGGGGATCAAGCCTACACTCCATCATGGCTGTCACACGGATCCACACCTCCTCTCCTCCATCCATCCATCCCTCGTTTGCTCCGCCGGCCGGCATTTCTCTGAAGAATCTCAACGCTAAAAAGTCCTGTCAGGCCTATTTCCTTGTTATCGCCCACCCCTCTCCTCCTCACCCCTCCTGACTCCGATACCTTCCCTCCGCTCCCGGAGATTAAACGCACCCGTGTTGCGCCTCAGGGTGTACGTGTGTGTGAGGTCCAAAGCAGGACATGTGGGAAGTGTGTGTGTGTGTGTGTGTGTGTGTGTGTGTGTGTGTGTGTGTGTGTGTGTGTGTGTGTGTGTGTGTGTGTGTGTGTGTGTGTGTGTGTGTGTGTGTGTGTGTGTGTGTGTGTGTGTGTGTGTGTGTGTGTGTGTGTGTGTGTGTGTGTGTGTGTGTGTGTGTTGCCCTCGACATTAATCATCTTTAAGGCGCTGACAAGTCTGGTGTGCGACATCACATCAACACCCTTCTCCCCCCTTTCTCCTCTTCCCTCTTCTTCTTCTCCCGTGGATTTATCTGTCCGGTCGCCTCCCCCCCGTCACTCACTTCCCTCAGGGAGCGTTTGATGGAGGAATATAAATATAGGGGGAGAAAAAGGAAGCAACACAAGGGGTGAAAGACGGTGACATCACACAGCTTTAAAACATATTAGAAGGAAATAGAGAACAGGAGAGAAATAAAAATGGATTGACGGTTTAATTTAGCATAAAAACAAAAAAATCGTTTTTTACATTTTAAAAGTGCAGAGTGCATTTTCAACTCTTAAATCTCAGCTAGATCTTGTGCAAGAGTAAAATATTTCTCGACTTTTGCCAATGTTTTACGTCATTTTTTTACCATCTTTACATGTGTACTGCGATTCATACATAATTTTGCCATTTTTAAACACATTTAGTTTCTAGATTTTTGCATGTTTTTGTGTTATAGTGGGCTAAACGCAATTCCCCACTCTGGTGGACAATAAAGTTGTAACTGCTGTTACATTTCCACCTGTTCCGTCACATCAGTCAAGTTCAATTTGTGTCCCCTGTGTTTGCAGTTAGGAGACAGTTAGGTATTGTACCTGTTCTGAGACAGCTGAATAGACTTTACACAACACAAAACTGCTCCACTTTAGTCTTTCCTTTTGTTGATTGTCTACATTGTGTTGTCACACCCATGCCTCTACATTTCTTTTCATTGCTTTTTTTATTTTTTAATAACGCAAATAAAAGTCACATCAAGGCAGAACATTCCACAATTAAAAGGAAAATCATTGCACATTGAAATGCTAAAAAAAGAATATACTCACATTGTGCAAATACGCATTTGCTTTATAAAAAAATAACATGTTTTTAAATTAGAAAAGCTACAAACTTAAAATAATCAAAAACGGGCATCAGTGTGTGTATGTGTGTGTGTGTGTGTGTGTGTGTGTGTGTGTGTGTGTGTGTGTGTGTGTGTGTGTGTGTGTGTGTGTGTGTGTGTGTGTGTGTGTGTGTGTGTGCGTGTGCGTGCGTGTGTGCGTGCGTGCGTGTGTGCGTGCGTGCGTGTCCTCCAGATGTGTGTGTGTGTGTGTCTGTGGAATAGAAAGAGCCCCATCAGCTGCAGACAGGGATTGGATCTGTCTTTGTTTGCTGTGGCGGATGGCGACGGCTTCAGCATGACTCAAATTATCTTGTCAAAGCAATAAAGGGGAGAAGAAAGAAGGGGAGGGGGGATAGAAAGAGAGATGGAGAAACAAGGAGAGAGAGGGAGGGATATAGTGGAAGGGGAGTGCACTGGTGGAGGAGACAAAGCAGAGAAGAAGAGATGAGCAACACGAAAAAAGGAGAAAAGCGAGAAAAGTGAACAATGAAATAATCAGAAAGGAGATGAGAGATAGAAGTGAGGGGGAGACAGAAATGAAACAAATAAATGGATGGTAGGGAGAAGAAAATTAGAAATGGATGAGGCTGGAGGGAAGGAGCTCAGAGACGGGTTAGGTGTTGGGGGGGGAGAGGTAGAGAAAGAGAGGCAGAGGAGGAGATAGAGAGTAATCGATTACCTATTTTTCAAAGTCACCTAACGTGTCCAGTGCTGTGGCTCTGTTAAGTAGCGATGCAGGAGAATGGGAGGCCGGTATGCACACACACGCTCTGAAAAAGAGGGGAGGGGGGGGTGTGTGTGTGTTTGTGTGTGTGTGTGTGTGTGTGTGTGTGTGTGTGTGTGTGTGTATGTGTGTGTGTGTGTGTGTGTGTGTGTGTGTGTGTGTGTGTGTGTGTGTGTGTGTGTGTGTGTGTGTGTGTGTGTGTGTGTGTGTGTGTGTGTGTGTGTGTGTGTGTGTGTGTGTGTGTGTGTGCGTGCGTGCGTGCCCCACTAGTTGTCTCTTGATGAATTCACTCGCAGGAAACTGTTCTGACATACCAATATGTGAGCAAGGATACGTGTCCCCGGAGAGCTTTGTGTGCATTTTTATGTGTGTGTGTTTGTGTGTGAGCGAGAACCACCAAAGACAGAACAGATAGGGAGTCCCCCCTTACCTGGTCCTCCTGTTGCCGTGGTGACAAGCAGTCTAAACAGGATATCCTGGCTGAGGCGGACTCTTTTGTTCCCGGACTAAAAAAAGCCCATTTGATTGGCTAAATACAGGAAATCAGGAAGTGTCCTCCAACATTGAGCGCTCAGACACTTTCAATGGATTTTATTTTAAGCCAACTAACACAAACTTAAGAAAGTAGGATGTAGATAACAATACAAATACCAACACATAAAAAAAAACATGCAGAGAAAATGTACGCACTTTCAGACCGACACATTGAAACATGCACACACACAAACACACACACACACACACACACACACACACACACACACACACACACACACACACACAGACACACAGACACACACACACACACACACACACACACACACACACACACACACACACACACACACACACAGGTGGGCCCAACCCTGTGCCCTGCTGATCAAGGACAATGAAGTGAGGTAGTGTTGGCAGACTCTATACAGCATTATCTCATCCAGTGCTGACACTTCTTTAAATCTGGTTTGACCTGAGAGGACACGGTGAAGACTGTGCAGCACTCTATTCCCTTTTCCGTCAGTGTGTAAAGCAGAATTATAATGCACATGCACTTAATGTGTGTGTTTTGAGATAGTAAATCCACAGTTCAAGCCACGCAAGAATACATATACTGCTTAAGTGTCCTTGGAAAACTGAAGGGCTGTCAGGTCAACTTTGGGTGTATTAGTGTGTGTGGCACGACAAACACAGTTGGGTACATTTGATAAAACAATTTGGACAAGGAATATGAGCCTCTCTGGAAAGGATATCTAAGAAGAATTGTAAAAAAATATTATATTTATTTATTTAATGTTTTATAAAAACTCAAGTCTTCAAACCAAAAGTCCACTAACAAGTGGGGGACCTCACCATGACTATGTCCACTTTTGATGAGAAAGACACAATATGGATGCAATATATCTAAACAATAGGTGGGTGATGGGCTCCTGAATGACTATTTGCACATACTGACGTTTCTCCTTTTTCCCTGTTTCCTTTCTCCAGGTAAAAAGAAGATGTCCTTGTATGACAGCCAGGCTCCAGTCTGTCCCATCTGCCAGGTGCTGCTCCGGCCCGGAGAGCTCCAGGAACACATGGAAACGGAGATAGAGAGGCTAGCTGCCGTATGCTTCAGGTACGACTAAAATACATTCTCACACACACTATAGCTTCACACCATCCAGTTTATTAATGTTGCAAATACTGTTTCCTTGTCCGTCACATTACTATATCCTATTTTATTTTATGTTTTTTATGTTATATTTGCCCCATATTTCACCATATTCACTATTTCGGGTCCTCTAAGGCATTTTTTATTTCTATTTGACTTTATACAAGCCCCCCCTTGTTTTCCATCTTTCTGCAAACACATCGCTGCAAATCAAACTGATATCAATCTCCCAGACAAATACTTCAATCGATCATAAAGATGTGTATTTTTTAAGTCATGGGGTGAAGGCTGAGCTTTAACTCAGCTTTTATGTCATTCTGGCTGACTGCTATTCTGCCTTAGCAGAGATTTTTGGTGCCATAAATCTGCATAAAAGGCAGAGGCATGCGGACGACGTAACACTAAGTGTTTCCTGCAAGGATTAGGATTCAAACCTGTGACCTGGGGTCCACTCCCCCCCCCCCCACCCTCCTCTCCT
>NC_136907.1:56830647-56863147 GCF_949606895.1 Notothenia rossii | reverse complement strand
AGTACACAAGTCTGCTGCAATGTTCTAAAATTAGATGATATATTCTGTTTCTCTCACACAACATTTCCCAAATCTGGCTAATCCGTTCATCCTCAACAATTATTTAACTATGTAGCAAACCCTGAGACTTCCTGTATTTTATATCAAAGTGAATTCCATCAGACAGATGTATTACAGTGTAGCAGCAGAGGATCATGGTAGGTTTTGATTTCACATGCCTTATCAGCAGTTAGGTTGACCAACAGGCCAATCCCTTTAAATCTCACATGTCTCGAGAGCCACCATGACTGCTTTTATCTCTTAAATTCATCAAAGTTTGTTCGGGTAATTCTTCTGGCGATGATGTATCTCCGGGTTAAGTGGGTTTCCCCCCTTACACCATAAAATACGAACTATTAAGTCCACACAGACGTTACATCCATACGATCAGGATGACACAGCTCATAAAGACCTTATAGCGATAAAGTAGATTTTCTCATTAAGTGAAACTGCTGAAATCACCTTATATTATACAAATGATTAAGTCAATGGTGACTCTTTTTACCACCCTGAAAATGAAGCATAATGGCAGAGTTTGCCACCTTCTCTCTGCCTGTCAGTGCTTTTTCTCTCTTCCATTCTTCTAAAAACCTGACCTATCAGCAGCCGTTCAGTGAGTGTATCATAATGATACGGTAGTAGTGGCGGCCACGCGAGGCAAGTGGGCCAATTACTCAAGAGGCAGCAGGGAGGGGAGGATAGGGGAGAGAGGGAAGGAGTGTGGAGATGGATGGAGGGCTAGAACAGAAGAAGGCCTGACTGCTGTCTGCTCACTGTTCCCGTGTCAAAGAGAGGGCATCTATAACTGCGACGAGTGGGATGCTTTAGTCAGCATAAAGCTGAGACATACAGGCCTCTGTCTTTGAATCCCAGTAGACCCGAGGTGCACATTTCGCAACACAAAAGTGGAGATCTGACCTCACTTAATGTATTTCCCAATGCGATGACTTTATATGATAAGACCATTATTGGTAATGATACAGGGAATTTCACCCTAGGCATCCTGAACTACCCGAGACCCCAAATATTCCACATTAATTTAAATAAGTGTAGACTGAAATTTCATTCCAAAGCGGCCAGTTTTGAGTTCCTTTTACACACCTTATTCCCTAATGTATACTTCTACCATACAAGTTTTCACTGCAATGTTATTTGCAGATTTAAATAAAATTATTAAAACTACATGTGATTAAAAAATACAATGCATTATAAATGATTAATTTAGTTCTCAACCTGTTTTGGCTTTTCACTTATTGCGAAAAAATGATGTCTTGTTGATAATTTGACACTTGATAATTCAATATTGGATTTAATATTAAACAATATAAAAAATAAGATATGAGAAAAAGTTTATATAATTGAAACAATATTTTTTATAGTTTTACTGTTCTTGTTTTTATTATTTATTTATGTGGTTCAATGTATTACATTCTTATTATTGCATTATTTATTCTCTCTCCTTCTCCTTTCTCATACCTGCATATTCCTCACAGTTATTCATACATACATTAATTAAATGTGGTGGAGTAAAAAATACAATACTGGCTTCCAAGAAAAAGTCTTATCTCCCACAACATGGAAATAATCAAGTTTAGTACATTACATTGCATTTAGCTGACACTGTTATCCAAAGCGACTTACAATAAGTGCATTCGACCAAAGATACAAAGTTGAAGAAGATAGAATCATATAAGTACATCAGGTTTCATAGAGCCAAAACATTTCAAGTTCTACTCAACTAGCTTTAGTAGTAGCCTACAAGAACTTCAAAATGTTAATAAGTTAAAGTCAACCACTGCCAAGCTAATATCTTAAAGTAAAATGTTGTATTCCTTATTTTGTATATTTAATAAACAGTCCTACAGGAGTATAACAGATGTGCAGGCTATGTAAAACTCTTAACCCCAATAATAAAAAGAGCATTTAAAGAAACTCGTTGCTTCCCCCTAGCGGTTGATATCTGGAACAAAATGTGACGTTTCCTCACTTCCGTCCCCAGAGCGTCACGTGATCAAAACAAGCCAACATGGCGTCGGACATGAGCAGAATCTGCCGACTCGAAGCGCCACTTTCAATCCTTTTCCATCCGTATTAAATTGTAGAAACTGGCGTTAGTTTGCAGTGATGAACAGTATCTGGAAACACACTTTGGTCGTTTGCAGCAGTGAGTTTTGGCGGCAATAGAATGAGCTGAGGGTGAAGCCTCAGAGTCATGGAGGATGTGGAGATCACTAGACATGTAGGTTTGTTTACAGTGCCCCAGTCTCAGCATCCAAAGCAATCCCATTCTGAAAAGTTCTTATCATACTTGCAAACATTTTATATTGTTTATTTATTATCTAATGTATATTTCCCCCCTCTTCTTTCCTCTCTGTCTGCAGACGTTTTTACGAGTTCGAGCAAACAGGCAAACAAGATTGAATGGTATGTACACACAGCGTCTTGATTCACTTATCTTCTTAATGTGGCTTAATATACTGTATATGGCTCCATTTCATGATTGACTTTACTTATAAAATAAATACAAATAATTATTTAATTTAAAATATTGCATGTTATCCATTCATTATATTTAGCATTCTAGTTCCAGGAGATGATTGCAAAACAAGTTGAAAAACGAATGATTAACACAAATGACATAATATGCCCAGTTTCAAGGTGAGACAAAAAAAGGTCTCTTATACAATGAGTCTTTATAATGGTATGTTTTTTTACCTAAAGTAGGCATTTCTGAACTGTGTGTGTTTTGATTTATTGGAACACAAGTTACTTATGTGTATTTTCTGTGGTGTAGGTGATGTTTATCTATCATACTGATATTCTGCACAAACTGTGCTGTTGTATTTACTGTATAGTGTCCTTACTGTAAGGTAATTATTATATGTACAGCACTTTGGCTTGACCAAAAATCGTTTTAAAAATGTGCTATATAAATAAAACTTTATTTGATTTGATACTCATTAATGAAGTCACATGACAGACAACTGTGGCTCCAGTTTTTACTTTTTCATGAATTATTACAAATACACTAACGGTGTGTCACAGAGCAAAGCATCTTCTTTTCTGAAGAAAGAAAAAAAAGACTCCTTCATGTTAACACAAATAATAATAACTTAATTGATACAACGTCACAAAGTGCTTTACAGGTCGATCAGGCAGCAACAGAGCATGCGTTCAAAGTTCCCCAAACCCACACACAGTTTTTCAACAAAAGCAGCAGTAATACAACAAAAGGAAGTCAAAACAAGTGGAACATGGATGTCGTTATTAGTGAAAGGCTTGTTAACTAATGACTTTTAAGAAGTGATTACAAAGATGTCAAATGTCAGCTGACTTTCTTTTTCATGCTACTGAATAAAACCTGTCAACTTGAGTCAGTCACCTATGTCCACTTGTACAGTCAATACTTAGCTTTGTCAAACCAAAAAGCATGAACTGAGCTGTGCTGGTTTTAGTCTCAGGGCACACGCCTTTTACACTTGATGCCCATGACAAGAGACTTAGTTTAAACTTCGCCCTCCATTACTTTCTTTCCGCCCTCATGTGGAACCAGGAATCATTCTCATGTGGGGTATAGCGGCTGAGGGGGGGCAGAGATCCCTGCCGGACCTAATTAGCGGCCCCTTCCCTATTTAACCACGCTCCCCTCGATTAGCGTCAGGAGAGGAGGAGGAGGCCGTTTCTGTCCTGAACCCTTCAGCCTCGCTTCCTCCATCCTCTGTATTTCCTTATGTCCCTTTTGGCCCCCTCTGCTTTCCCACCCAGCTAAAAATTAATGTCCCTGCGCGCCATTTGCAGTTAAGAAAAAACGACAGAGACTCGGGGCGCAATGACGGCTGTTCTGCTCTGTTAAATTTCTAATTAAATGTGTGTGTGGTGGGGGGAAGCTGTGACAGGAGGGCAGGGGAGGAAAGGGAGGAGGAACCAAGTGGAGAGGGAGGGTGTTGATGTAGAAAGGAGGAAGGGGGATTGAGACTGTCACGTCTTGTCATTTCTTTCTTAACACATTTCAGAAGGGGCCAAGTTTAGCTCCGCCTCCTCTCAGCCTTATGGACTTAAAGCATTGAGAATGAAGGGCAGCTATATTAAAATGCACATCCAATCCAGGAACATCCATCCAACACAAATATCCCTCAGTGGTGCTGCTCGATTATAGCAAAAATCATAATCTCGATTATTTGGGTCAATAATTGTAATTGCGATTTATAAAATGAGATTATTCATTGACTTTGAAAACATCCATTTATTGGAGAAAAAAAATGTGAACAGTATGTTTTTAACAGTTGATTACCCTGAACTTTAAGTATAATTCAACTGAAAAACCAGGAAAAAAAAAAAATTATTTAAAAAGTAATAATAATAATAAAAAAATAATCGTTTTATTTCGATTACGTTGTTTTCGTAATCGTTGCAAGCCATAATCGTAATCGCGATTATAATACGATTAATTGAGCAGCCTATCCCTCAGGTTTTTTTTATTTGAGGTATTCTCCTGTGCCTTGAAACCCATGACATTATCATCCAATGAAACACGCTAATAGACCTTAAAATGCAGGTTTTCTTACAAAGTCTGAAAAATGCTTAATTTGAACAATTAAAGTTAGAAATGTACGTGAATTTGAAGAAAAATACTTTGAGAAATGATTGAAGTTTCAACATATTCTGTTGTTGTATCTACACATCACTCGTATAAATGCAAAAGTACTTCATAGCTAGATAAGTCCAATGAGGTCCAATTAAAATAAGCACGCATGAAATGACCTAACCGAATCATAACATACCGGTACATTTAACGTTATTGAATAAATGGTAAAAAATAAATATGTTTTGAAATAAGTTTGATTGAGTGTAAATGTAGACTCATATTAACAATCCAGATGATATAATAATGGCTTGAAAGTCTGGAACCTTTTGGTTTTTGGTACCTTGAAAGTGCTTGAATTATACTAACCCTTCACGTGATTATAAACAGTGACATTAAAATCTGTATCGTCTCTCTCCCTTGTCTGTCCATTTCCAGCACGTATAGGAAAGATGAAGAGGAGGAAGCCTGAGGAGGGCGGCCAGGTATGTCCGCTGTGCAGCGCCCCCTTGGCTGGGAGCGAGGAAGATATGAGTAGACATGTGGAACAATGCCTGATCCAGGTAGTGCACTCTTGGCCCTGAAACCAGTGGGACAGCCTGTCAACCCTTCTCTTCCTGTAGATGCTGTCCAATCACTTCTGTAGATTAGTGTAGATGCCAACCAATAGCAGCTGGACTTCCTTTAGATATTAACCACCTCCTAACTTCCTTTACGTGGTGGTTCTGCATTCTCATCATATGGGATTAACTGAAAGACTTGACCATTGACAAATGCATTGATTGTGCATCACCTTTTCAGTCCGATGTCAATTCTATACTGGTGCTGTTATTGTGTAAAAGTTGCACTGCAATGCCATTTTGGAATACATTCCGGGTAAATGTACTCCAAAGCAGTATTTCTTACTGTAGGTCAAATAGTTTTCACTTTAGACACAGGTCTAGGAGTGCAATTTGCTATGGCAAACTTAAAGCGAGTGCCAAGCAATGCATTATCAACTGCCATTAAGAAATGTTATACACACAAGTTCCAAAAAGATCCTTCCAAAGAGTGCGATCAACCGGAATAGTGGTAATTTTAGCGAGAGCTATACCTGCGTCATTAAATATATGTTACCACCATTATTACAATGAATGTGGATCGGTGGCTTCTATCCAATTAGTGAATTACATGCTGAAGTTTAAATATGCTGAAGTTAAAATATGAACTTCTCTTAAATGCTGATGTAGCAAAGCAGACAAAACAACATTTAAGCTAAAGGCTTTGGTTTATCCCATATGACAAGTTTGCATCTTATCCATTGGCATGCATCTACTGAATGATCAGTTACCTCTTTCATATCTGTAGATTAGGACCAATTTGGCCTATGCTTGCTGAAGATGAAGCCCAAGCAGGGAGACTTTAAAAGTCTTCTCTCTCTTGTATGTAGATGTTACCCCAACGACAGCCCTTAATCTCCAACTTGGTCTCCAGTCATTCTTTCCTATAGATGCTCAGCAGTTCTGTTCTTTCCTAGAATACAAGAAAAAGACAACAAATGGTTACCACTAACCTCTAATCCACTTGTTTCTCACCCCACTGCCTTCTGTCTGTTCCACTAGCTGTAGAATCACTAATAACTCTTTTGCACTATAGGCGTTAAAGTGCTGTACCATGCCATGTGAGCGGTTTGTTATTACTTATTCTTAGTACTGAAACTAGTCACATGTTTCAGTCCAAAACAGCAGGTTAAATTGGCCACAAAAAAGCCTGCTTTTGGCTAAACTGAGCATTTATTTGAATCTGTTCCAAGATGGAAAGGCCTTTAATTTGAAAGCAGAGAGAGCTGAGCCTACGTCCTGTTGAAAACATTTTGAGTATAGGAACAAAAAGGTACAACATGGCACAGAAGATTCCTCCCAAAAGAAGAAGGAAGTAGTAGGTGCTTGCACTGAATAAGTTGCTAGGTTCAAGTAGTTTTTGTAAAATAATTACATTAGTTATTTAGATAAACAAAATGTATTCTTGTTTTATTGACAACGAACAATAGTCGTGCTCATCACAGCTGCTCATGGTATAGTACAGATAACGCGTCCTATGGAGATCTGGCCTTTCTTACACCTCACCACTATTTTTCAAGAACAAAGTGCCACCAAATGTGGGAAATGTTTGCTTTCATTAACATGTGTCCGTTTGTTTGTGTGTCAGCGTGAGGGTACGCTAGGCGACGATGACTCTGCAGATGGAGAAAATGGGCGGGGCTTTGAGGAGTACGAGTGGGCGGGGCAGAAGAGGATCAGAGCCACAGCCTTGCTGGAAGGAGGCTTCCGAGGTACACACACGCATACTTCACATATTCCAACACAACGACTTCCTTCAAACATCATAACACCATTAGCTCATGTAGGATATGCATGCTAGCTTTTCTAATTCATAGCTTTTAAAACTTTTTAGTAATATTTGACATTCTGGGAACACTCTGGTTTTACGTTTTTTACGATTTGTAAACTTTTTCACGCATTTTGAAGTCCTTTCTTCGCATTCAAATTTTAAAATGTTCCTCATATTTCAGCCATTAATTACCTTTCAGTTCAAACCTCCCTTTCTTACACATTTTAGCCAGCAATTCAGTGTTGAGCCTGTTGTCAGCTGTGTTGAATGGGACCAGGGAGCCACAATGGTGCCAGCAGTGTTCTGAGGGGAATTCCAGGTTCGCCCCGCGGGAGTGTGGGTCCGGCCAAGCTCAGCTGGACTTGGCCGGACCCTACACAACCCTCTTAGCAAGGGGAAGGAAAACACATTCAGGTGTGTGTGTGTGTGTGTGTGTGTGTGTGTGTGTGTGTGTGTGTGTGTGTGTGTGTGTGTGTGTGTGTGTGTGTGTGTGTGTGTGTGTGTGTGTGTGTGTGTGTGTGTGTGTGTGTGTGTGTGTGTGTGTGTGTGTGTGTGTGTGTGTGTGTGTGTGTGTGTGTGTGTGTGTGTGTGTGTGTGTGTGTGTGTGTGTGTGTGTGTGTGTGTGTGTGTGTGTGTGTGTGTGTGTGTGTGTGTGTGTGTGTGTGTGTGTGGGTCACTGGGGAGCACGGCTGCTCTGTGACACAACACACACGCTGATAGCTCTGTCACATTTCTGCTCCTCACATTTTTCAAACTTGTGATTTTATGTTTAGCCAAACTCATTTCACTTAATGTTCTTATGCTTAACTTGTTTGAGCAAGTAGTACAACAATGAAATACATGATACTGTATATACTTGATTCACCCAAAGACCAGAATGGAGACACATATTTCTTTACTCATATTAAAAGTGCTGCAGCCTATGCTTTATAATGAACTGGTTAATGTCTTTATAGTTTTTAGATTTATTGTTTGGAAAATCTGTAGAATATAACGGTGATCAGTTCCTGTTGGGAACACAAAATGGAGCTACAAATCATTTCATTATAGATATATATATATATACTTACTATTTCCTTATTTCATCACTTTGTCTATAATATGTTAAAAACCCAAGCCCAAAAGATAAATGTATCTACGTTGACTTTTGGGTTGGATGATTTATTCCGCACTGTGCCCCCCATTGTGGCCTCACGTGTGTTTATGTGTAATATGTGGATACAAAAACAACGGTGGAGGAAAACCCTCAAGATGTGCACAGATGGAGGTAAAGAGCCGTTGTCATCTCTGAGAGGCTCCTTCAAACCCTCTGCCTCGGCTTTCATCTGTCCCCTTCCAGCTCTGCCTGTTCGATCCGTTGTTAAACACACACATGCTGAGCCTCACCTGCAAGCCAGAGAGAGAGAGCCGAGGAGACAAGACAGATCAATGTTGAAATCTCAACTGTAGCGCTCCAAAGAACAGCTCGCGGGGTGGGAGGTGGCCATCCATCTCCCCGGCGCTCCGTCTCTCTTTCACGTCGTTAAAGCGAGCAGACACAGGACCCTTCTGCCGCTCTCTAATAGGGGGCCTTGTGATGTGACACATTTAACTGAGGTGGCCTGGAGAGAACCACTTCAAACACTCACACACTCTGCTCAGGGCTCAGAAAGTGGATCTTGTCTTGAAAGCTCCTCAGTGGTTCTAACACTCGCCGCTGAATCGGGCAAGCTCTGGAGGGCCAGCGTGGGCCAGACGGACACAGAGATGTTGCAGGGGGTCTCCTCAGCTGGCGGCATGAAGAGAGGGCCTATCCCTCTGTGAAGTGCCACCATCCTTCCCTCCCTTTGAGAGCGCCAGGAAGAAAGGCAGAGGGAACGGGGCCCTTTCAAGGGGAGGAGGGAGGGAGGAAAATCGAACAAGATCCGTTTATGATTGAACTCTGTGTGAGGGAAGACTTCCCTGTGTCTCGCACCGGCTTAGCCAGGTTGAAAGGAGCCTCAGCTCAGACAGAGAGCCTTCTTCATCTGTCTAGTGGACTGTCTGTCTGTCCAAGTGTCCGTTTTATGAGCCGGAAAGCAACTAGATTTAGCTTCTTAACCTTGCGGGATACATTATAAAAATATGGCCAAAGTTTTGATCATAATGTCATGCACTTTGGATTGTGCCATTTTAATTGTTTTGATATTAGCGCCGATAAGAGAGCTCGGTTTTTGTACAGATTCCAAAACGTAAAGATGCTCAGACTTTAAGGGTGCAAAGCCCTTATTTTCATATCAAATCAATTGGTCTCATTATTTGTCTTCAATCAAGCGGCACAAAAAAGTGAACCTTAATAAAATAGTTTAAACTACAATAAATGTAGATTACAATGAGGAAATATTTAAAGAATTGTTTAACAAGGCTAAAAAGACATTCTGAGAGATCTGCAAATAGACACTTTTGTTCTTTCACAATGTTTGGAATCATTTTGAAAGCACGATGCCAGGGAATACTTTCAAATTCAGTGCAAAGTTTCCAGAGCCCAATGAGGTGTTCAGTGTTCTATTGTCCAATAGCAATTCAAGTTCCTGATATCCAGCAAATAACTGCAATACTTCAATAATATTTCACCAAATAATCAATTATGAGCATTTTGGCTAGAATGACAGCCAAAACTAAAAATAGATTTGAATACAACATATTTTTTATTAAGTTTTTTTCCTATTGATATTTGGTTCTCTCGTGCTTTTCCATTGGCATTACCAGGCATTGAACAGAGTGGTTGATCTGTGAGTTTATCCGCAGACAGATGGAAAGACAGATAGGGAGGCAGACAGATCCAGAGGTCTGATATCAGCCCGTGCTGAGAGACAGAGGAGGAGAAGAAGAGGGGGATTACTGCAGGATGAGATGGCCCAGAGGGATTGAGAGAGGAGAAAATCTGCGCTTTGTAAATGGACTTCAAAGATGGCCGTCTCATGTCTTTGTGTCTGTGTCCTTTTCCCCATCTCTCTCTCTGACCTGTAAATGGCAGAAAGATAGTGCGATGACCTTTGACTCTCCTCCTCTCTGCTTCTTAGAGGGTCCAGATAATTGCTATGGTAACGGGATGTCTGCGAGGTCGGTGGATTGGTTGATCCGGGCTGTCAGTCAGCCTGATGAGCCTTTGATCCCGCCTGCCTCCTCAGATCTTGACTTGTAGCAGCGCTGAGGTGACACCTATGTAGATTGAGTGTGTTCGCTGTTGCAAACATGTAAATCAGAGGATAAAACATGTAGTTAGCATGTTAAGAGTCACCGGTATTCAGGGGATGGTTATGATAATGAGGCAGACCAGGATGGCCCTGTAGGAGTCGGGAAGTGTGTGTATTGATCACGCCTGTCAAGCGGAAAAAGAGGAAACTGGTACAAGGGGGGGAGGAAAGAGAACAATTGATACAGGAGTAGAGAGAAAAATAAACGTGGTAAAAGAGAACAGTCAAAAAAAGAAAAAAGGGAACATTAGTAGAAAGGGGATACGTCGGATGAATGCGAAAGTATAAAGGTAAGAAAGGAGTGATGACGTAAAAAGGAGGGGAAATAAGGTGAGGAATAAATAAGAAGAGAGGTGGAGAGGTAAAAAGGAAAGTGGGGGGGATGTGGGTGTATAATGTGAGTGAAAGGCAGTTAGAGTGGGGCTGACCTTTCCTTGGCCAGATTAGATTGGCCTGCCAAGACTGCTTAGAGGGACAGATAGAAGCACCAGGACACACACACACACACACACACACACACACACACACACACACACACACACACACACACATACAGCGGGCCACACATATGCTCACATTTAAAAGACCTATGACATGTACAGTTTGTCTATGCTAAAATAGGCCACATATCTGTAAGAAAATAACACATCATATCCATCTTTTAAGGTTTGGGCGATATTTAAAAATAGTCCAACTGGTCAACCTCTACTATTGAAGATACATTCGTGCAATTCTGTGTGTTGCGGGTTCCCGACCTAGGCCACAGTTTAGAAATATGAAACACGTAAATTCATCAAAGCAGTCTTGGTTATTCTTAGAACAGTTAAAAGACTAACTATTAACACAACCATTAAATTAACTAAATAAACAGACTCAAAATCACCCCACAAAAATCGGCACTCATCGACATACTACTGTAATATACTGTATATTTGCCCGGTTGGTTTAAAAGTCTTTGTCTTGTGCTTTGTTTTATTTATTCTCAACTGTATTTTAGACCCATAACTGATCCTCAGATCAGTCCTGTACAGAACCTGTAAAGTTAATAATCCCTCTGGCTACAGGTTTTTATGGATCCACTTAGGTCAGGTTTATGATCAAAGCACAGATTTTGGAGCATCTCTGTGGCTTTGAGGTTGAGGCAACATCTGGAAAAACCTCTACCCACATGCCCAAATTCCAATTCTTGAAGCCAGTTATTGTGGCTAACTTAGCCACAAGATCTATAGTGAAATCAGTTGATCAGATTATGCCCCAACCACCACAACACACACTGCAGTAAAGGATATCTGTTTTACTCTCATGTACATCTGCTGGATAAGAAGCCTGCCCTTCAAAGCTTGGTACCTAACCTTTCTGACAAAGGCATTCTGGGTAGACTGGCTTAAGGTTAAATGTAAAGAGAACATTGGACCTACTTCCATGTGTGAATCTAAGTATGGACCTCATACGTCAACAAAAGGTTGTAGTAGGTGAAAGACAGGTCAGAAATAAAACGCAGTTCCCTGTAACACAGAACTTTACCCTAAGCAAACCAAACTAATTAGCGATTAGAAAATCTGCCAGTGAAAAAAGGCTAAAAAAGGAATGTAGTTCAACCCGGTATAATGTGACACGTGCTCTGTTCACCTTCTGCTGTGCCCTGAGTAACTAAAGCCTCAGTAGCCGAGCGGAGCAGAGATTTACACTGCGTGCCCATTGTTACCGTATGATCCCTACTGCTGTGGAGACCAAATAAAAGTTAAAAGGTCCTTTTTATTTGATCACTAAAAACCGTGGCCCCTGTAGTAAAACAGCTTAGCACTGGTGGTGCGTTTTATCTTGCTGGCTTTACCGTTCGACACTCTCATTCATTCTCCTCCCTCCTCATTTTAAAAATGATTTTCTAGAGTAAGAGTGAAATGAATTCTGCAGTTAAGGAGGAGGAGGAGCACGTGTTTAAATCTCCTCCAAGACGAATCTTAGAGCAGCTGATTTGCACTTTGACAAAGACGCCACAGTGAAACAGTGTAGTGCACTGAGAGGGAGTCAAGTATCGAGACACGCATACTGGGACAGGGGGGTTAAATAAGATGGCTGCCAACGGTGTCGAGCTTCTATCTGGTCCCATATATATACACACACACACACACACACACACACACACACACACACACACACACACACACACACACACACACACACACACACACACTTGTCATATACACATAGCACACTAGTCCAGCTAAGAGCTTGTAGAAATTGGGATAGGTGTAAATAAGATGGCTGTCAGCCTGTCACTGGTACACACACACACACACAGAAACACACGAGTCACATCTCAAGTGAAACACACACACCTACCCACCTGCAAGTGCTCAAATAGTAACTCACACACACCTTACCTACCTATGCGTGGTAGATAGACACGAGTAAGTGACAGGTAGACTGACTCACACTTGCGTGCACACACACACACACACACACACACACACACACACACACACACACACACACACTCCTTCAAGGGGGTTGGAGAGAAGGGGCCTAAGTGACAGAGGGACAGACAGTCTCAAACAAACATTGAGGAGACGCCTCTTAAGTGACGGACACACACACAGCCAGCTCTGTGGCTAAGTGGAGCTGAAGGGAGCAGTCAGGCAGCGGTGAGGGTTTGTCTGAGCGTTCATCACTGGGTTTATAGAAGTGCCACTCACACACATACACACACTCGCCCTCTCTTTCTCTCAGGGATTGATGGGCGAGGTGTCAGTCTTCATCAGTTCACCCATGTCTGAACGCTGTCTTTCTGACCAAATATTTTCCCATCTACAGACCTGTAATTGGAAAGGGAAAAAGTAAAGTTTTAACTGAGCTAAAATTTAAGATCTTAAAGTTTCTCAGGAAGAAGTTTGAGGCCAAAGTATTTTGTAGACCTTTAAAATGTGCCTAGTGGAATCAAGAGATGAGGACAATGCAGTCATAACTTAAAAAAGGGAACGCTTGGGGTGCCACTGAGTGAATTTAGTTATGTTGTGTAGTTAAAAGAATGAAAGAAATTATAGTCATATTTCAGTTAAGGGATACAATGATACGTAATGATAACAATACGTAATTAAAAATGTATGAAGTATGTACAAATATTTGAAAATAAAACAGTGTTTTGATTTCTAATGCCCCCTTCTGATTGTTCTATTCATTGCTATTTTCATGTGCCACAATAACAGTGTTTTTTCACTTAGGGGCTTTTTTGAGCAGCAATTAGCATGTCATTCATTCAATAACTTTTAGAACAAGCCTCACTGCATTGCGTTGGAGTACGAGTGATTAGCTGTGGGATTATACTATTTAAATGTGGGCTCAAAATTCAGCTGATCACCAGTTTTTCAATATATCAAACCACTTGGGACCAATGTTCTGTCACACTCCCGCACACAATTTCCAAGGTTAGTGATGTGAAATATAAATAATCCTAAAAGATGGTCTTTGAATTACTTTCACAGGAACTGGTTTCGCCACGTGTAGCGTCAAGGAGAGCGCGGCAGACAGCGACGTAGACTTAGACGTGGACGGAGACGACACCTTGGAGTACGGCAAGGCGCAGTACACCGAGGCCGACATCATCCCCTGCTCCGGGGCCGGGGAGGACCAGGGGGAAGCCCGGGAGAGGGAGGCGCTACGGGGGGCCGTGCTCAAGTACGAAACCTTAACAATGAGCTAGCAGAGTTAACTAATGTTTGCTAATGGAATGCACCCTAAAGGCTACGTTCATACTAACTGTTGTGTCTCTGTGTTGCAGCGGTGGGATACCTTCTAACAGAATAACGCCTGAATGCTCCAAATGGGCCAGCGACGGTAGGATTTTCATTTCACAAATGTATTAATAAGAGTTTAGTATTGCAGGACTGCATATAAAGTGTATATACTTACTCACACAAAAAGATAGATCATTGTCAAAAGTGCCATAGGTTTTTTTAGCAAACAAATTCTCACAAAGGAGAATAGGTGGAGCATTCACCACAAGTCATGAGCTCAGTTAATCAATTTAAGAGCCACAAAGCCAAGATGCCATGAATAGGGTGCTATTTACATGAGACACACAATAGTTTCAAGTTAGAGGAAGTGTATTAAGAATGTAATTATAGTGGTGTATCCTTTTTTCCCCAGAGCTGGGGATTCTTATTGTCTCGCACTCTGTGTACTTTAGTCTTATTCTCATTTTTACTGCCTTTTTTTCGATCCTTGAAACCTTGTCAAATGAAGTCTTGTATTTATAAAGAATATTGTTATATATTCGTTTCACTTTATCTACTAATTTTTGACAGTTTCTAGGAATGTAGCATTGAGCTGTTGAATGCTAATTGAAGCTTGTTGTCCAGTGTTAACCATGCCTTCTGTTTGTGTTTACAGAGATGCCTTCAACAAGCAACGGAGAAAGCAGCAAGACAGACCCCGGCACTCCTTCATCCTCCTGCTCTTCCTCCTGCGCCCCGCGCACCTGTAAAAACAGCGAGATCGAAAAGTAGGTTTCTCATATGTGCACACTCGCTTTGTGATTTAGTTTTAAAGATGACGCAGAAATGACTGTCACGTTTCCCATCGTCAGACGTCACACACACACACTCTGTGATTCTATGACTTTGTGATGAGTTTTCGTACTTGTGGGAGAGTCGACTTGTAGACGGTCATAAATGATGCAATTTGTGTGGTTTCTGTTTTTCCTGGGTGTGTGTGTGTGACTAGGAGTGTGTCTCCAGGTATTGATTTTCCTGCAGTTGTGTCCCCTCAGAGCTGCCTTAGAATCATTAATGGCAACATAGACACAAGCAGATACGGGACACGCTCGTGAAGGCAGCAGTGTGAAAAGATGCTAATGTTATCTCACAACAACACCGCTTATACAATGAGATAAGATTGGACCCTGAACATCACACTTGTGGCATTCATTGATTGGAGGCAGACATTAGGGAAAACAAATGACACAGTGCTCAAAATTATGAACTATTACCCAAACATATTAAAATCAAAATGGCCTTCCCTGTCAACACAGCCATCTGCATGAATAAATGTGTGAACAAACACTTGTTATTCAAAGAGACTCTGCATGTTAACCACTATAGATCATGTATCTGAATCAGAATTTAACAAGTCAACACTGTCACCCGTTCTTACCCAGAAATAAAAGTGTATTTGGTCAGTCAGTGTGCATTTTAATTATATTTTCGTATTCTAGGAGGCCATGAACCAAAAACGACACAAACGTTGACGGTCTCGATGTTGCAGATCTCCCCCAACCTAAATTTAGCACAAAAAAAAGGACCCAACAAATGATTCTTCGTATATAAAAAAGCTAATCCAATTCAAGTTTCACAATACTGGTTGAAGTACAGCCTTGCAGCCGACTCAGTCAACCTATATTATCAAAAAAGAGCAGTACTTTAACTGACAAAATACCAGGTTTAGCCATTCAGCCTTAGAAGAAACACTTCTAATGGTTTCATATTGCCATGTGAATATGACTGCAGCTTGATGCTGGATTGGACAGAACAAAAAAAGCCCCCTCGCTTTGCTGTGCTGCAAACACACACTGACCTATCCATTAGAACACCCCGTGTGTGTGTGAGAGGCCAGCGCTCTGTAATTCCCTCATTTCCATCTCCTCATCCATATTCTGCCACAAGCAAACAATCACACACACACACACACACACACACACACACACACACACACCCTGTCCCCCGCATGGGCAATAGAGGTCAGCTCATTGCGAGAGAGAAACGTCAGTGGGCAAGCAAGCAAAGAGAAAGAGGGATTTGGTTGATTGGTTGCTTCTGCATGTCTGGCATATTCTCCTGTCCTTTTGCCCCGTGTGATTTCTCACACACACACACACACACACACACACACACACACACACACACACACACACACACACACACACACACACACACACACACACACACACACACACACACACACACACACACACACACACACACACACACACACACACACACACACACTGAGCTGGGGTCAGTCTGCTTGTTGCCTTCCATCCCAAACCCTATTTCCTAAAGTGTTTTCCTTTGTCCACCCAAAGTGCCTTTTTAGAATACCCCCTAAAAATCCCCCCTCATCTCATTTTCCTAACCTTTCCCGCTTTCAGTTTCATTTCCTCAGGCAAAATGTATAGGTGGGAATGATGTGTGTGTGTGTGTGTGTGTGTGTGTGTGTGTGTTGTTGTGTTTCCTCTTATTGGAAACCTCAGTCAAAGCTGAAGTGGCTAACAGAGCAGGAATCCAATGACATAATACGATTAAGGAAGGTGTTAAATGTATATTTACTAAAAACATTACTTTTGAGAATAGCCATTTTTATAGCTTTCCTTTATTAAGAATGTTTCCCATCAGCCCTGGGGAGACAGCACGCGCTAAATGCTTCATTTAGATGAATCAATCCTCAGTGTGTGTGTGTTACACATATTAAATATCAGCAGATGGGATAACTGGTGAATAAGCAGAGCAGCTTGAAGTGTATTGATCAGAAACAGCCCTGCAAGGTGTGTGTGTGTGTGTGTGTGTGTGTGTGTGTGTGTGTGTGTGTGTGTGTGTGTGTGTGTGTGTGTGTGTGTGTGTGTGTGTGTGTGTGTGTGTGTGTGTGTGTGTGTGTGTGTGTGTGTGTGTGTGTGTGTGTGTGTGTGTGTGTGTGTGTGTGTGTGTGTGTGTGTGTGTGTGTGTGTGTGTGTGTGTGTGTGTGTGTGTGTGTGTGTGTGTGTGTGTGGGGCGAGGGGATGCATTTGAAGCTTCTTTTTTTTCGTGCTGTGATCGTCCTTGTTTAACCCTGTGTTTATCTTTGTGTCTGAGAGAATGAGATGTAAGCAGGTGTGTGTAGAGACAATGGTCAAACAGCGCTGATTGATCTATTTGTGCACACACACCTGCACAGTAGGCATGGTATTAATGTCGGTGAGGAAGCGTTGCCCTCCTATGGTGCTGTTTACATTAAATAGTTGCAAAGCTATTTGTTATTGTAGAGGATAGAGATGCAACTAAGGATTATTTTCATTGTGATAAATGTGCCGATCACTTTCTATATATATATATGTATATAGATATACATATCTCTTTATCAATTAATTGGTTATAAAATGTCAGAAAAATGTGCATCCAAATTTCCCGAAGTCCACCCTGGCATCTTGAAATATATTTTCATACACTAATACAATATAAAACTGAGAAAAGCAGGAAATATGATTTTGTTTTTTTAGAGACTGAAAAACTCAGTTCAAGATTAACAAATAATCAATTATCGAAAAAGTTGGCAATTGTTTTTCTGTGAAACAACTAATTGTTGTTGTCTAGTGTTGGACAGTTTTAGATGGCATCGAGTCCAAGTTTCTCTCCAGAGTAGTTACTTTAAGACCGTTTTTTGTAATAAATGTTCCTGCCATAGACCATACACAACTAAGACTAATGTCAGTAAGGGAATATTTCCTGGCAAGGAACAGATCTCATTTAGTTGCAATCATCAACTCTCACCTGAAGCATATTTCCAAGAACTACCTTAAATCCTAAGAATTTCTGACGTTATGACTTAGTTAAGGCCAGAATGTGTCTGTGTGTGTTGCTACATGATGTTCTAGCTGAGGTGTTATTGGCCACCTGGAGCCGAACATGCCTTAATCTAAGTATCCATTTAAAGCCAGCCAACGAGATGCTGAATGATTGCAATGGAACAGGCAGTCAGCTGGCTGGAACAATTCCCCGCCTCACTCCTCTCCACTTGCTATAAATGCACGTATTTGTGGAGCTTCTGTGCCTCTCCGTCCCCAAATGAAAATGAGATTTGTCTCCTTTCGTTACATTGATACATTGTGCATGTGTGTGTGTCGCTGTGTGTGCTCTGCACAGCGTTATTGAAATCTCTCTCTCTGTCTCTGATCCCAGATGGGTAATGATTTGGTCGCCTCCGGGGGCGTCCTTGTTCCCTTGCTCATTCCCCCGCAAGATAAATGAGCTCACACACACACATACACACACACATTCACGTGCAACGCCTGAGACGCTCTTTCCCCTCCAAGATAAATGGCCCCTCCAATGCAGCCAATGCGATTGCTGCCAAATTTGGTGCTCCAGCTGGAACAATGCGGAGAGATTTCCATGTGGTTTCTGCAAATAATTGAATCTGTCCTCAATTTGGAAGTGATGAAGCTAGACTCCCCCCCCCCCCCCCCCCCCTACACACACTGCCCAGTAGCTCTGGCTGCCTTCTTCTCCTTTATTGATGTCGCTAAGCCACATTTCTCTCTCTTTCTGCCTTCTTTTTTCTCTTTCCCATTGCTCGTTTCTTCTCGTCCTCTGTCTCAATTTTTCTCAGGCACTTACAAAACACCCCCCACTATCCCCTACCCTTTGGCCCCCTGAGACCTACACACACAGAAACACACACTCAGACACACACAGATCGGGCTGGGGCAGGGGAAATCAATAGTGACTTAAATGTTTTATCATGGTGTGTCAGTGTAGTTAAGGCCTCGGTTAACAGGGTGCAGCAGACAATGATGCTCTAAAGGGATTTACCGCTGCTATTTTCACAGCACCTGCCTGACAGAGATTTATTTCCCTACCAGGTGGATCAAATGTTTCCTAGAATATTGTGGTTTTTCTGAGAATGAATTGTTAATTTTATAATTTGTTGTGTGCTCGCGGTGAGAGAGCCAGAGAGGCCGAGTGAGGCCAAAATGTTGGTAGACAGTAGATTAAGACACGGGGCTGATTGAGATGGATGGTGGAGGGTCTTCAGCTACACACACACACACACACACACACACACACACACACACACACACACACACACACACACACACACACACACACACACACACACACTAATGAAATGAGAAATAGCCCCACACACGTTGGGGATGGAGCGCTAAATAGAGGGGAGGCGCAGCCATCTATCTGTCTCTGTCATGCGCTCCTGCCTGCTTGTCGCCATAGGGCTGACTGGAGATGGAAATGCACGGCAATTTCACTTTCTTTCACTTACACACACACACACCGTCCAAAATAGCCCGGTGGGCCACTAACTGAGCTGGAGTAGCAGCATGTTGCGTGAATGGACGTTTTATTCCAGTGTTGGATCTTTAAGTTTTATGATGCCAGGCTTTCAAATGAAGGCCACGGCTTCAGTCGAAACGTACCGAGACGGAGCTTTGTCCCACTGTGCCCACAAACACTCTGCCCAAACAGATGTGCAGTACATACAGCTTAATATCCATACAACGATTTATAAATGTTAGATCTGGTGTTCCTGTACAGCTATTGTATTCAACATCGAGTCCAGGACTTTAATTATAATTTAAAACCCAATTCCATTTAACTTCCTGATTTAGATTTGAGCAGATTCTAAGGCTCTTTCTTTATAAGAACTGTTCTCAACAGCTTACACATGCAATAGCCTAATAGTATCATTAGTATTGTTGTATCGCCACCAATACCTGCAATCATACAAGCTCGCAAATCAGGTTTATAACCATATGATGTAAATATGTTTTAAAGTAGCGTAAATAACGTGAGTCTCCCCCTGGGACACACACTCATGGAAACTTGCCGTAACACCCTTACACTTTAGGTTGTTACCCAATCTGAAGTGTTTCTGCGAGTCCACCTGACATGTTTACTAAGCCAGAGTCCCAGTGACATTAATTTCAGTATTTTTGGCTCCCAAACTGAAAAGCTTGAAAACCCCTGAGCCAGCTTAAATCAGTGACGTAGCATAAAGAGCTTAAACTCAAGGATTTGTACTTGTAGTTTTTTGCTGGTGGAGAGGTAGTTTATCTCTCTGTGTAGCCCAGGAGAGTTGTCTTTCCTTTCCCTGGCCCTGTGAAATCATCCTGTTCTCCTTGTTGCCTCCATTCAACCTTTGCATCTCCTCATCCCCCCCCTCCTTGCTCCCAGTTTAAATGGCCACGTCAAATTAAATGAACATATCAAATTAGGAAGTTAAACAGATAGAGACAGAACGACTAATACAGAGGCGAAAGGGGGAAAAGCAGAAACTTATTTTTCTGTCCTTGTTCTTAAACTCACTTCGGACAAAGACGGGAAGCGCCTTGGCAGAGTTTTTTCCTCGACTGAGCGACAGGGAGCTTTATTGGAGTTGTTAAAAGGCACAGACAGCCTTGTTTTAGGGACAACCCCCATCCAGCCCAGAGTCCACTGACCATTTATCAGCTAGCAGGCTAATCAAGGCTAAATGGCTTTTTACAATCTCAGGACTAATAAGAGGAGAGGCTAAAGCAGTTTATAGGGCACGGGACGGCCAGACAGTCTAGGAGTCCCAACTTAACCTTTATAGACACAGGAGGGTGGTGGGCTTCAGGCAGGGGATAGAGCAGGTCCACCTTTAGTGAAGGAAGACAAACTGACTTGCCAAGTCGTTTAGGAATATCAAAAAATTGTAAAAAGGAAAGTGTAAAAAACAGAGTGCAACTGTATTGCTTGATTTGACCAATGATCCAAAAACTAAAATGTACAAATAAATTACATTTACCTTAACTTTGTTTTAAAATGTTTAGTTTTTCTTCCAAGGTTTTAAAAAAGCTGGAGAAAAACATGTGCGTCGATCACATCAGAGTTTTTAGAGAGTTGTTGTTGCTTTTGCACCACTTCCTGAGCTTAACACTGGAGTAATTATAGAATTCTGGTGATGGTCTTGCAAACCAAATATGTTTCATTTCAATAAGCTTTATGATAGGAATCAAGGAAATACAATGTAAATCTATTCATGTTAACTTCTATTATTACTATTGCATTGCAGGCATGGATTGAAGGAAACCTGTCTCTTAATAGTACATTCAGAAAGTCAATCCTTGTTATCCTTTCCTTGTAGCCTCTGTAGCTGTTTGAGGATGCAGCAAATGAAGCCATATCCTAGGACACACACAGCCACTTATCGTTCTATTTCGCTCTCGCCCTCTCCCCGCTTGTCCTTCCCCATCCAGATCAATACCATAGATCAGCTAGCTATCAGGCTGCAAAATGCCCACATCACCATAAACACACACACACACACAGTCCCATTTGAACACGCACATCGTGCAGATGGCTATAATAAACACGGTGCGGCCTCGTCTCGCTGCGCCAAATCATCATCAGCTGCAGCGCTGTGGTCGACCGTATTGATTTAGTTATGGCTGCTTCATATGCTGTCGGACAGTGTTAAATGCACATTTTCTGTTATCATGCTACACATTAATCAGAGGCTGCTCAGGAGGAGAGGGGAAGGTAGGACGGTGGATAGAATGAAGAAAGGGGGAGAGCAGATAAAAACAGAATGAAGGAGATACATTGAGAGGGATGAAAGGCATGAGGATAGATGGCAAAACAAAAGAGAGGAGATCCAGAGGATGAAAGTTAAACAAGAGATATTAGAAAAAGAGGAATGGGCACTTTTCTCAATTCGAGAGGGGAGTGCAAAGGATAAAATGTGTTAATGCATTGTTACATTTAGCTTATTAACTGTTTCTGTGTCAATGTTAGCATAGAACTTTTCAAAAACTCCCTGAAAACACATGTTGACTATCGCTGGGTCAAAAAAGGACCAAAATCCTATCTCTATATTTTGAAGGCCGAATGGCGATACACATTATATATCTATATATGTTTTCTAAGAGGTGGGCTTAATGTCAAGGCACAACAGAGTATTATTCCCTGTTAGAAAATACAAAACAGCAACACAATTTAAATGAATAATGTAAAGTAAATAGACCTACTTCTGAGAATAGTCTGTTTCATAAAACGCAACGACAAACTACTTTTATATTAAACGCGTTTCATCTCATTTGAAAAAGTATCTATTTACCTTAAAGTCACTAAATGTTGTACACACGGTCTACTTGGTCAATGGTTCTAGGTTTCACATGTTACACTGTCAATATGTTTCACAATGTCAAAGCTCAACATCTCATCCTCTCTTCCTCCCTCAGGGTAACAGAGGAGGACTCCACGGCTACCACCATGGATGCTCTGAAGGCTCGAATCAGAGAGCTGGAGAGGCAGATTCTGAGAGGAGACCGATACAAGTGTCTCATCTGCATGGTGAGCATATCATTTACTCCCTTAATGGCAGTGAGGGTGTCTTTTGTCAGGAGGCAAAAACCAGCAGACTTTGTTTATAGAAGTGCAGATTACAGGAATGCTAGTGTTAGCGCAAGTAACTACATTTCCACATGATTCTCTTTGCTCTGTTCATGCTTAATGAACAAAGCCCTCCTGCCAACCAATCTAGCTAACAGGATCCTCCATATTCTTCATTATTCGGCCAATTACTTGATATTGGGCTGACAATGCCAATTTTGCCCTTTCGTCCCTATTTTACTGCATTTAGGTCAAAACTGTTGCACTCTCTGCTATGCGTCACGATACCAGAAATGTAGTATTCAATACCTGTGGCACTGTAGGAAAAAAAGTACTGCCATTTTTGTACTTAGTAAGGAAGCGTCAGTTCCCATGACATCCCTAGTCTCTGCAAACTAAAGTATCACCCAGCCCACGGCACATTGGAGTGCTATAGGAACGAGTCTTCAGGCATTGCTTTTGTGGCCACTTTGTGTTTCGCAGGTATTTGGCTTGAGGTTGTCATCAATCACCGTGTTGTATGCGTGCATGCATCTCATTTCCCTCAGTTTGTGGATGCCCAAGTCTCTTAAAGTGTCTGAGCTCTTTGTGTTGTGGTGGTCTCTGCTCCTGCATGGCTTTGCCAGTCAACTGAATGTGTGCAGGGAGACCCCAGAGACCCCTGTGGGAAGTGCAGGACAGTCTCAGGGTGATTAAACATGTATTAATAACCAGCCGGCACATTTTAGATTTTGTGTGAGGATTTGCTTTTCAACATGATCGATTGGACTTCCAGATCAATAGTATTAGCCACATGTTCACTCAGGGCAGTATCAGGCAGTCTGAGGGACATATGTCAATATTCATGTTCATCAGATGCTTGAGATAGGACTGCACCTGCACCCCTCCCCCCACCACCACCCAATCACAGTTTGTGTTCCCCACTTTGTGTCATCCTGTCATCCCTCAAGCTTGTGGACAGTGCAGCGTTGGCATCCTGAGTGTGTGTGTTGGTGTGACTGTGTGTGTGCAATCCGGGTAATTACGGACGCCTGCGCTTCCTAAAGGTCGCCGGGTGCCCGAGGTGACACGGAGGGCAAGGCACAGCGATCGATCACTCACTGCCCCATGGACACACAGCTCTTCTCCGCTCATCTGTCACTGTCCCTCATCTTACACACACACACATTCAGGCATACAGAGGAATAGAAATATGTGTAACATTTTCACACGCACACACACACTGGTGTCTTACATCTAATCCGTCTCTGTCCGTCTTTAACTCGTCACAGTGTTCCCTACCTGTCACAGGGTGGACGACGTGAAAGTCATTAGAATTGCTTTCATTTGTTGTCAATCAGGAAGCATTTAAAGCTGGGCATTTCCACGGCAACCTCTGAGTAAATGCATTCAAAATGTAAGCAGAGTTATTATGAGTCAGTACCTCAAACATGCACATGGATTTAATGGTCTGTTGGTTGCATGTAAGTAGAAAACAAGTGCTCTCCTGGTGCAGCCAAGTTGGCTCAAGTTTACCCTCGGTCTCATCAGTGGCTTTCTACCCCCATCTGCTGGCTATCTTAGGGAGGGGAAAACTGTAGTGTCTGGTTAAGAAAAATACATTTATTGAGGATTTGTATGGTATAAATGTTTTTTAGATAATAAGATGGACATTTAGAAAATTATTACATTCTATAATTATTCTACAAACTTAGATTTTTTTAGAACAGAAAGTCATCTAAATAACTTTGATTTTTTTGTACTATTGGTCAGATAAGAATAAACATGGCATTTCCAAACGTCATCTTGGCCTTAGGAAATGATGGCCTTTTTTTTCATATTCAGACATTTCATAGACAAAACAGCTAATGGATTAATCCCAAACATAATCAACAGATGAAACAATAATGTAATAAGTGTTAGTAACAGTTCAAATGTGATGATGAGCTTTTCCATCTCAGCGTCGTGACATGGACCTACACAGCAGCCTTGTTTAGCAGTATCAGCGGATGACAAAGACATTAATTGCAATAGTCGATTTTGGAATTAAAAACAGAGTTCTTTGACCAAGGAGATCTTGTAACTTCCTGCGAAATAAAGAAAGACATTGAAGGCAACAAATCAATTGCCATCAAGGTACAGCGTGAATGACACTGCCCATCTCAATTGTAGTTACATTTTGATACTATCGACTTTGAGCAACTTAGCCAAGTCACCAGCATAGATACATCTCTTTATTTGTCAAAACAAAGTCAGGTCGAACACAGTAGGCGAGTTCTTCAGCAGGTTGTCCATCGGCTGTCTTCCCTGCACACCTTCACGTGTGTGTGGTTGGGTGTGTGTGTGTCCACGCGTTTGTGTTGCACCTGTCGTGTTTGTGAGTGCGCGATCAGTACGAGCCTGCCTCTATGATTAGCTCTCCCCCCCCACCCCTCCCTTCCGCAGAGGAAGCCTGCTATCCAGTCAGGCGCAGAGATCAAGAGCCTAGGGGTGTGGCCAGGGCCCCGGCCACTGGCCAATGGGGTCGGAGAGAGGCAGCCTAAGTCCCTCCCCCTCGGCTTGTACTGCCTGTACAGGGGCCTTGTGATTGGTGGCTACGGCAGCGGCATAAAGAGGCTCCTCCCACAGCCCTTACGGAGGGTAAGGCACTCCCTCTCTCCTCCGCTCCTTTCCCCCATCCCTCCCGTTCCTCCCTCATCTTTCCGTTCTTTTCGAGAGGAAAAGAAAAGAGGGCCCATCTGATTGGGTCGTTCATCCCTCATCTTGTCCTCCCTCTGCCTGCTTCCCTCCGTCTGTGCTCGTTGCCTGCCTCGATCGTATCAGTGTGTGTGTGTGTGTGAGACCTGCAGGTTGCTGGTTCACTTGCCCCCCATGCTGCCTTGCTCAGTGGTGCTGTGGCTACTGGCTGTGTGGTCCCATGGTTAGTGGTCTGGTGCTGTCGGTCAGGGATTGTCCAGTGTCGTTTTTGGTTGGTGTTACCCGGCATGTGTGTGTCCTCTGAATTTGGTGTAACTTAACCTCCCCCCCCCCCCCCCTTCCCCTCTCTGCTCCTAGGATTCCTACACCATGCCGCTCACCTCCATCCAGTGCTGGCACGTCCATTGTGAAGAATGCTGGCTCCGGACTCTGGTACGTGTGTACACACACACACACACACACACACACACACACACACACACACACACACACACACACACACACACACACACACACACACACACACACACACACACACACACGTCCGCACTCAAACATACTCCTTCTCATGACATGCCGTTATTGCAGCCTCATTTCATAGTCAGTAAGTTCCTCTCTGTAGCTGTGCCCTATAGGGAGGAACTTAAATAGAATATTCCTCAAATTACCTGTTCTCTCGACACACACACACACACACACACACACACACACACACACACACACACACACACACACACACACACACACACACACACACACTGGTTCCAGGCAATGCAAACTCTTTCAGCTCCCAGTGGTGCAAACGCTTGTATGGAATGGTCCCCAAAAGGCTTGTTAAAATGTTAAAATAAAGTGGTCAACTCGAAGCTCTAATGAGTTTTACATAGGGCCTCAGGTCTGCACACAAAGACACACAGGAAGTGGTTTGTTGGTTATTAGTTAGTCTAATATATTCAGTAGTGTGTAATTAGCTGGTGCTAATGTGGTAAATGGAGCACAGTGTTTCTGCTGCTCAGAGGATAAACAGTCTCCTCATTTCTTTAGCGTTCTCTCCTCTTTTCTCAATATGTCATTCGTTGTGTCCTTCCTTTTCTCGCCTCCCTCTTTTTTTTTCATCGTGTATTACTTTTTTCTACATTAACCCAATGGGAAAAAGTATTTAGGGGCCCAGAGGTTTAGTACCACCTTTTGCCACTACTCTTCCTGGGTGCTTTACCAGGTTTTTTTTGTACAGACACTCACGGTCCCCAGAGGATACATTTGTTTAGTTTTCGTTAGAAACACTTAATGTAACCCTTAAAGAGCATCTTGCAGGTTTTTATTTATTCTACATTTGTGCTTAAACTTGCTTGAAAATTACAATTAAAAAAGTGAATGCAGGATTTGATATGTTTTACGAGACATAAGGGCAGGAATTCAGAGGGAAAGGAGCAATTTTGAGCTCTGCTCTTAAAAACGGCTTTTTTTTAAGGTCATACGTCAAACGCGTCATATTACATCACACAGGGGACACATCTCTGCTTTCTGACCGCGGGTAGAGTTAGTAGTTGCGTTGAGTCGAGCGGTTGTGTTTTAGTGGGCTGGTATTTTTCGGTAGTTTTACATTGTATTTCACCATTTGTAATCATGGTGCAGTATTGTGTTTGTGCAGGTTGCACAAATACCAGCCTGTCAGGACATCGACTCCACAGTAAAAAGGACCGGAGCTAGCGTTCGTTCCTGGCTGCGTTGTGCATCCACCTCCCTGCAGCACATACACTCCACAGCTTTATCAGGAAACCGTATTACATCTCTCTCCCCCCCCCTTCGCTGCTCTCTCCCTCTCTCCCCTCCGGTACACTGCACCGTAAGACGTAGTGTGGAGTTGCATTAGGTAACGCTGTGGTGGCTGTACTGCTCCAGCCGTCTCCTTTGTGTTTGTTTGTTTCCCCCTGTCTGTGTTGTTTGTGTGTGCATGGTGGCTGTCACTCCTGGCTCCCGGCTCAACCTCCACTCACCTGCTGCAATCAGCTGTGCACCCTCCCCGACTACACACCTGCTTTCCATCAAGCCATTTACAACAACATATCAACGGAGGCTCCACAACCTTTCACCGCCAGATCGTCAAGTATCTCGCGTCTCCCCTCCGGTACACAGCACCGTAGTGTGGAGTTGCATTAGGTAACGCGAGATACGGCTGATACTTGCGCATTAGTTTCTGTTATGGATCAGTATCAACAGTCCTGCCAGTAACGTTACTATATTATCAATGCTACTTTAGTTATAGCCTGATATATGATAGCTAACTTCACAATGTTGTGATGTGACGTTAGCTAACATTCTGTAGCTAACGCCGGTCACTCACCAAGATAGCTGCCCAGTTCTCCACTGGTTCTCCTCACACCACAGCTCAATTTCTCTCAGATGGCCGTTATTTCTTCTAATCCTTGGCTGCTCCTGGTCTCTTGGACGCCTAGCAGGCTCATAATTATAAGGTTGTGGTCCGTCATATGCATTCGAATATTCATGTTCAACTTCTTCTGTGTCTTCTGTGTCGAAACTAGCATTGGGATCCATGTTTATTAATACGTTACACCGGCCACTCTCCCCCTTGTGTCCCCCGTGTTACGTCACACGCGGAAGGTCACGTGCCGAGGCTTTTTTATGCGGAAGTGAACATTTCTTACAAAAACGACGCCAGATGTCACTGTAGTGTATATTTCTGTATATTTTTTGGAAAATCTAGTGTATTCATCATTTTCCTACACATTTATTCACAGGTGTCTTTAACCTGGAAGTTGCTCTTTAAAGGTCCAATCAGACCAAAGTATTTCTAAGCTTATACTAATACAAGTCTGATCATGTATAGCTGAGTCCATTTTTAGCCATCCAACAGTTTCTTTTTTGTTTTTCAACATATTAGGTGTTGCTGCCTCACAGCTGCTTTTGTGGCTTCGTTCTAAAGTTTCCTTTGTAAATATAAAACAGTTTTTCATGTTATTTTAACGCTTTTATCTCCTAGACGTACAGAAAATCTGTTTTATCCGAATATTACCACCTTTTCCCAGCCCTTTTTTGTTTTGTACCTACAATGGCACTAATATGGTGTTGTGCATGAAATGAAATAAACGTAACATAAGTCTATAAGTCCCTCTTGGGAGGGCTGCCTTTAATCAGATTTAATTGTACATTTAGATCTGCTAATGATTGTCTGGCTCATCCATCCAATATAAGATCAATACTGATGCATGTGGCTCACAACAGTCTGCACATTTTATAAATTACTCGTTCTAATTGTCTTTTATGGCATATTTTAAGGGAGACCGTAAGAAAACGTGTGCGTGCGTGCGTGCGTGCGTGCGTGTGTGTGCGTGTGTGTGCGTGTGTGTGTGTGTTGCCGTCACAGGTCTAATGTATGAGGCATTAAACTCATAGCCTGGAGACAGCTATAAAAGCGGGAGGGCCAAACTGATCAAAGTAAATGCCCGGGAATCTAGTTAACGTCAGCCCAGCCCCTCACCGCTTTAATGAGCAGGCAGCTGGAGCGCAGCGTGACGGGCACACACCCACACACACTCACATACACCAAAACAGGAGTACACAGCTTCGAGAGGCGTGCAAACAAACAAGGGGGAGTAGAAACATCTCAAACCATACCTTCAGCTCTATAGAAACCCACACCTTTTCTACAGTTATTTCCATTGCTCCTCTCTTCTTTATCCTCTCTTGAGACATGCAGGGACTGTTTTGAGTACTCTGGAGCCACAAATCCTCTTAACAGCAGCTTGTGATGTCAGACTCCTGCACCACCTCACTTCTAGGAGTGCGTTCGCCCTTCAGACTGCCTTTAGTGGCCGCACTCACCCCAAAAGTCTTTATTCAGTGGCTTACAGGAAAAGGAGGCTGTAAATCTTCGGGGGTCAGATGAACTTGTACATTTGTACTGACCACAAAGGATTTGGAAGTTATGAGATCTCTGCATTCTGTTGTACCTGTGTGACATATCACACACACTCAGTGAAAAGGCTACACTCTACACACTTTTTACACACATAACAGTGGGCTGATGGATATCTAATGGCGCTTTTCCACTGCAGGGCCTCGCACGGCTTAGTACGGTGTGGTTAGGCCTTGGTAGGCCAGGCTCACCTTATTCTGCGTTTCCATTACAGTTTAGGAACTGGGGTAGTAACTATAGTAACGCAGTGTAGGCGGGGCGATCGGCTGTTCGGCGGGCGGAGCGACGCTGCATAAAACTGCAATGACGTCATCTTTAATGCGGACCACAAAACCAAAACACAGCCGTTAGCTGTTAGCACTTAGAGCTCACAGCTCCTCCTATCTCTTCAGAAACTAGACAAAAGTTAAACAAGTACCAACCTAGGGCTGCGTACCGGTACGCCAAACCGGTACTGGACTTGTAAAAAGTTTCGGTTCAAGTCCGGTTAAAACCGGAACGTCGGGAACCGGTACTTACGTATATTCTCCTTTTTGTTCTAAACCATCTAAAACCTTCCATAGATCGAGAAATTTGCGCTGAGAAAAGACGAAAAACATTGTTTTGGCTTCTGATATGGCGGCCATTACTGAACTCACGAAGTCTCGCAAAATATCGCAACTGCTCGCGAGATATGTGTGACGTCAAGGGAAGCTGGCTTAGACATAGTGGACACTGACAGCGTGGGATGCTGGTTGCCATATTTGTTAGTGTAGCTTACTGACAGCATGGGATACTGGTTGCCATATATGGTAGTGTAGCTAAGCTAACTCCTTTGTATGTATGGTGATATAGTGTCTGCCGAAAGAGCAACACTTCACCCAGACAATGTCAATATGCTGTTGTTCTTGAACAAGAACACATAGACTTGTACTCTTGCATATTGAGTCTTGTATGTACATCACTATGTATGTAGTTGTGTTGTGTAGTTAGTAACACATGTAGAGTTCTAAAAAAAGACATGGTGTAGACACAAGTTGGAAGGGGGCACAATAAACCTGACGAGTTTGAATTTGAGTTGATTATGAGTTTATTTTCAATTGATAATTAGCTCACAATAAGTTCACTTTAGTTACTCACACAACTTGACACAAGTCCGGACTTATAAGTCCGGACCTGATCTGAACCTCTGGACTTGAGTCCGGACCTGAACCTGAATGTGAGTCCAGGTACACAGCACTATACCAACCACATACTGTCTGTGTCATGGCGAATACAGTCGCTGGTTTATTTATGTCTGTAGGCCATTGTTATGAGTGTGGACGGTCGGAGCATATACAACGTTAGCTTAGCTGATCGATCCAATCTCCATTCAGAAAACACGCATTTTAAAAGGTTTTTCGCCTGCCGTCTTGTCTGCAGACCGGTATCAGGATGTTGTTACTTCGGCATCATTTGAAACGTGTATTACAACTAAATCACGGTCAAATATGTTCATTTTGTTGTAGTTGTAGCCCCCTTGCCAGCGATCCTCTCTGACCATTCAGCAGTCGAGAGTGTTTAAGTCACTAGTATTCAGCCCGGTAAGAATCTCGATTTTGGAGTGCCAGAAAAAAGGTGAAAAAGTAGCCCTGAGCCGGAACTAGCCCTAGTGGAAAAGCAAAAAAAAAGCTTAAACCGCGCTGCAGTGGAAAAGCGCCATTAATATACCAAAAAGCAAAGGAAGAAGTACTGAGATCCTTTACTTAATTAAAAGCAGAGTAGTATTATCAACACAGTGTACTTGAATAGGCCCTATTATGCTCATTTTCAGGTTCATGTATGTCTCCATGCTTTAACCCTCTGGAGTCTAAGGGTATTTTCTCGATTTTATGTTTCCTTAAATCACCTTTTAAATGTACTTGTTATACATGGCACCCCATGTGTTACATATCAAAATATTCAGGACAATCTCTGGTCTTGCTATACATGCAAATTACTCACCTTAGAGCACTGTGTGATGAGATAAGTAGCTCTAAGGGTTAACATTTGACATCCGATTGTTTATCACTCTACTTTCCCTTAGGGATGGGTATCGTTAAGGTTTTAATGGTACTACTACTTTATCGATTCCGCTTATCGGTCCAGTCTTTTAACTGTACTCTTATCGGTTCTTTTGGAGAAAAACATGGTAAACTAACTAAACAAATTGTGAACAAAACTAACATTACTTTTTATTTAAATTAAATACATAATATTTCACATCAAAAGAAACAACAATGTTTTAACAAATCGTATTAAATAATGTGATGACAGAACTGTAAAACAGAATAGCTGAAACTTTAACAAAATAAATAACTCAGTTACCTCCAATCATTAACCCATGTTTGTATAATTGAGTTAACTCCGTGTGTTGCTGCTAGCATACATAACACCTGACGTGGAAACGTTACTCGTGGATGGGGCTACAGAGCTGCTAGAAAGACAGTGGAACCCGGTGCATTCCTCAGTCTGAATGTGGTGCACTTTTGCTAAATGTTTAGACAAATTGCTCGTGTTACCGCCCTTACATGATAAACTGTTATTGCACTTTTGGCAACGAGCATTGTCCACATCGAGACGGGTAAAGTTTAACCACACCTCGGAGCGCCTTCTCTCCGCCATCTCCTCCGTGTGTGTGTGTTGCTGCATGTAGCAGCTGCGTGTGTGTGTAAACTGCCCCGCCCCCTCACAAGCAACCGGGGGAGAGAGATCTCTCGCCTGCATTGGAAAGATCGAAAATACTAAAAAGACGCCTTTTGCACGCTTTTTGCATATTAGAAACAGAGTTGGCGGCACTAAAATTGCAATATAATGTTTGTGTAGAAATGATACATATATTTTTTACATGTCTCCAGTACCGATAAAAATACCTAACGTCGGAGCTTAACGGTACCACGGTCTTTAATAATTCAGTTTAATATCGGGGCTCGGTACCCATCCCTACTTTCACTACAGCAGGGACTGAGATACATTAGGACTGACTAATGACTTCATATTACATACCAAGGTTCATGCGATGTGTACAAATACAAATTGAATTTTCAAACTTTTTTTTCAACCATCAATTTATTATAAATATGTTTTTTTCAACTAACTATTTATATAAATATAAGAAACTGGACAATCTCACTATTTACAAAATTGAACATCAGAACTTTCAACCAACTATTCATTATAAATGTGAAGACAGTGTCAAGGTCTTTGTCTGTCTTCAAGACAGTGGGTCTGGCTGCTGTGAAGATGGGGGTGATGGTGCATGGGCTGCTGTGTAGGTGAGGTGTACAAGTGCTATACGAGACCTCCACGAGACCTCCTTGCTGGCTGGGTTGAAGGTGATGGCTGTGGTGGAGCCTTTGTGCTGAGGTGTATCTTGACCTGGGGGCAGGCACAGATGGAGGTGGAGGCAGCTGTAGTGATGCTGGTCTGCTGGTCCTTGGTGGTGATGGCTCTGGTGAAGGCCCTTGAGCCACGGTAGATCTTGACCTGGGGGCCGGCACAGATGGATGTTCTGGCTCCTGGATAAACGCCGCCTGTGGGCCACTAGGCCCAGGCAGCTGTGAAA
>NC_136907.1:56792072-56830447 GCF_949606895.1 Notothenia rossii | reverse complement strand
CTGCCAAACAGATGCTTTTGGGATCTGTTTTGTAGCCCAAATAATATGCAGGTCATGATTTCTGTCATAGCTGTAATAACATAAAGGAAGTTATTCCTTCCTCTCCTATTTAACTCCAGATGTTTTTCTGTCATACATTTATTTAAATAATCTATTTTCACATTTATATTTATTCAAACATCTGTAACCAATGCAAAGTGGAAAGTGGCGGAATGTGCCTGCAGTCAGCGGTTAGCTTCGAGAGGAACAAGCTGACTGGTAGGAGGAGGTGGAGGACAGTGGTGGAGACCACCCACTCACAATGTGCTGCATATTATCACCTGCTGCTTTACTGCAGATGGCACGCTATCAAAGCGCTGCAGAGGAAGGGGAGGAGGGTGGAGCTCTGCTGCTTCCATCCACACAGGGAGGGGGGGCTGCAGCAGTTATAGGAACAATCGGGGCTCCTGTCAATCGATGGCAAATGAGTCTGACACAATTTTTTATAAACATGAAGCCCGATGTTCTTCAATGTTTCTTCTAGATAAACACAGACGATTTATAATCAATTTACTTTTTGCCCAATTTTCCAGTCAAGTCTGTAGAACCAAACTTATAAATGCTTGATTAGGTGTCTCACAAAAATAACCAACTTTCTTTACAACAATATATTGCTTAGGAAATAATTTCTAGTCTACCTTTCTAAGAGCAACACACTTTAAAAAATGTTCAACGTCTGCGCTATCACCAAGTCCTGTAATGGTAGGGAGCACTTTGCTGTTTATTCTGGTACCATGTTGGTTAAAGTGCTTGGTTACCATTCTTATATAAACCAACACGCATATAAACACAACAGGCAATATTGAGTTTATGTCAATATATCATACCATAATAGAAACTCCACAGGGTACCTTTAACCTTCAGAGAAATACAGAAGCGGCACTAGAGCTCAAAATAAAGCTCATACGCCATCACCCTTACTTTGACCTGAGAAGCATCACGATCTGATTCAGCTCAGATTACGCATCCTTACATTTTAGATGCGTTCAGAGAATATAATCCAGAGTGGGTGCATTAGCTAGTTTCCTAGATCGTGATCTGTATTCCTTTCCTAAAGCTAACTTCCCTCTCTCCTTCCTCCACAGGGGAACAAGAAGCTGTGCCCGCAGTGCAACACCATCACCTCGCCCGGAGACCTGAGGCGCGTCTACTTGTAAAGAGCACACCTCTCCTCCCCATCCTCCTCGTCATTCAGATCCATTCCTCCTCTCATCTCGGACTTCATCGCCCTCCCCGTCGATGGTTCATTTGTTTCTCCCCCCTCTCCCTCATGGCCTGGGTCAGCAGCTCCAAACCCTCCAAGAGCGGACAGAGACAAGACGGCCGTCTGAGACTCCACTGGCTCTTTTTCAGGAGGTTCAAATAAGTGAAGGACTAAGCACTGACTCTCAACCACTCAAAAAAAGATACGGAGACCTGCATTTCCTCTGGTCACTGGCTTGTTTCCACACTGACTCCCTGTACATGTAACATGGGCTCCTCCACTGAAGGACTTAAAGTCAGTGGAAAGGCTCCATGCTGCTGGAGCTGAACCTGAAAGGAACTCCTTCATACAGAATATAAAGACTTCTTTGTTTCCCCCCCTAGCTCTTCTTTGATGGTGCTGGACAACGGGCTCTACCCTGAAGACTTGACAGAAAGTTCCTTTTTTGTGTCCCCTGTCCCAGAGAGAAAACATGACTCTCACCTGTTGCTTAAGAGAATACAAAAAAATAAAAAAGGCCTGTCCACTGAGCTTTCAACCAAACTGAGAATCTCCTCACGACCTTGAAAAGGAGTTGACACTCCTCTTCCTCCACCTCTTCTTCTCGCGAGCCCCCCCCCCCCCTCCCCCCCTCCCCCCTTTGTGGTGTTCTAGTGAAGTAAACCAAAATGTCCCCCCTCTCCAAGATGCAGTGCAAGCACATGTAATATAGTTCTATGTATGTTTACAATGTTGGGTGTAAATGACATAGAGTTCACACACACACACATTTCCATGAGCAGACACACACAGAAGTATATAATATCAAAGTCCTGTTGTAAGTTGGAAGGGTCTGGGAATGATGTTTGGGGGGGAAAAAATGGCTGGAATAAAAGAAGCCTTCTGTATTTTTAAAAAAAGATCATTTGAAGATCTGTTATTTCACTGTACAGGAATGAAAAAATGTAAGTAATAATAAACTACTCAAGACTAGATGGTCGAAGTTTAGGTGGTGTAATTTTTCTGCAGAGTACCCTGAAATACTGTAGAACACGAAGAAAATAAAAACCTTTTGTTAGTTTTATCGAATGAAGAGTTTCCTATTGCCCAAGATTTACTGCAAACAAGCAGAACTATGGAACTGTTCTTCTGTTGCAACGAAGTCCAACTGAGCCTCTCCTTTTAACCTCCATCTCTGCTTCCTCTCAGCTGGAGTTACATCATGCTCACATCATAGACTAGAAACATTTTTGTTTTACCCCTACATGTCTCAAAAGAAAGTTTTTCCCATTGTTCTCATACTGCTACGCTGCGAAAAAGGTCCCAAAACGGCAACCCCCGAAGGGCAGGTTGTTTCTTGCTATAAATGATGAGGAAAGTGTCTGGAAAAGAAGGATGACCGAGGCTGAACTGGCAACTTCCAGAAACTGCAGCATTACCCCCTTCTCTTTACGGCAGCAGCAAATAAGGTGGTGGTGTGCTTTGTGTTTGTAAAACTATGTATTCTGTGACGTCTGTATTGTTGTAAGAAATGCTGAAAAAAAAATGAAAAAATAAAAGATCTCAAATACCACGAGTAGTCTCGGTCTCTCAAAAACGGGCGCTCAATATGTTAGCCCAGTGGTTCTCAAATGGGTGGGGTACGTTGGAGTATTGTCTGCAGGGGGTAGCCTACGTGAGATGTATTTTATGTTAATGAAAAAAACAACACAAGTAATACATGTAAACAAACTACTAATAGTAGATTAACTACTTTATTCAAAAGTTTACAGTAACTCTGGATAATAAAATGGGAAAAATAAACGGTGTGCTCTCTTTTCCTCTCTCCTGACAGCCCGTCAGTATCAGTCTCATGCAGCTCGCTGAACCTGTAACAAGTGAACCGACAGTAAAGAATACACATATTTATAACTAGTATAGCTAGTTCCAGAGTAGATAAAATAGCTAAATCTTACTCTTTGTGTTTTGCTCTGCTCACCGGTCCGTCACAGCGGCGGATCTGTGATCCGGTCGAGCTGCGTGTTCTCCGTCAGCAGCAGCTGATCCTGATCTCTCTCTCCTACGGCCGGGTATACTTCACTCGCGTTTATGTGATGTCCAAATTAATCCATCAGATCTAGCTAGTTCTGGTTAATTATATGACTGCCTGCTTATCAAAGGACACCTAAACAATAAGCGTTGCATGGCAACGGGGTGTGGCCGCAAAGTATCACTCAGCATTATCCATCGGTTATGTTTATGTGAGGGGTCAAAATCCCGTCTGGCGGTACATGTATAAATGCTAATACATATTTTTTTCTTCATTCCCCACGCCCCAAAATAAATAAATATACAAATTTTAGGAAAAGTAACGAAGTTTGAGCAGTGCGGGTTTTGTATTAGCCCTTTAACTGCCAGCGCCACCATTTGGTAGAGCGCACTTTGTCTTGATATCTTGTTGGAATTTTTTTTTTAAAGTTGAACTCCATCTGATTCAGCCAGTTCTACCCTTTGGTTGACATGTTATGCACAATACAACCTCTATATGTCACTGTGGTTCGAACAGAAGGCCCTTCAGCTAGCTTGTTCTGAGAAAGTTGGCATGCTAAAAATCACTTCTGAAGAAATCACTCTTTTTGGTCAACTTTTGTAAGGTAACCATATCCTTTTTAACATATTTTAGTGGCAGGGCACTGACTGAACATAATTAGATAACTTGATGCACAAAAAAAGTTTTAACAATGGTGTAATTATTTTTTTGAAAATATGCTCAACCAACCGGTCGAATTGGCCTTTTATGGTAAACTAGCAATATGAGTTTTTCAGAGTTTCAGAGATGTTTTTCAATAAAATATGGTAAATACATAGCTAGATTCATGGCTATATTACTACATGTAGTACTGCCTTATGAGTCTCAGAGTGAAAAGAGTGATAATAATTTATATAGCACCTTTCATGCACGGCATTCAGCCCAAAGTTGCACACAAATGAGCAAGTTAGGCCAACACAGGATATAGACATTTGCTGTTAGGCCAGTGGTTTCCTGTTTGGCCAATTCAGCATATACAGTAAGATGAGCAAGTATTTTTTTTATTATGAAAAACACTTTTATTTTTTATTATTATAATTTGTTATCTTTTATGAATATATCTGGTTGTATATATTGCTCATTTTCCATAAAAGAAACAAATGTATTTGAGTTTGTGTTTTATTTGAGTTTGATGCAAATACTGTACTGTATATGATGATTGTTGAAAATGCACTTTTACCAGAAGGCCAGCTCGACCAGTTGATAGAGGCTCATAAAAACAAAACTGTGTGCTCATAAAAAAAAAAAAAAGTGTTTGTGGTCATTTGTGGCCCATTTGATAAAAAAATGCAAACAAATAATTTTTCCATAGCTTTTTTCTTGGTCTGGCAGTTAAAGGGATAGAGTTACACATATTTAGTGTAATAACTGCGGGTGCCTCCCTGTCACAGAGAATGACAAAGATCATGCACATGTTTCTCACTAAATTGTAAATAGGCCTACAACTTATTAAAAAGATCAGTTCAATGTGTCGTCTTAGTGTTATTGCATGATGTTAAAATTGCTCTGCCATGAATTTAGTGATGGATTGTAAACATTTTAAATGTAGCATTTAAGTGTTTCCCAGTTACAAGGTTGTTGTTTTAATAAATCAGACACTGATGGTACAGCGCTGTACTATACTTCTTTATATAGGCATTGTGTCCCTAACAAATCGTTTTTGCGCTGATCAGACTTGGCTGTCTTGGTTTTTCAAAGGGCGTACATTATTGAAAAAAGTTTGAGAACCACTGATATAGGGAACAGAGATGCTGTGGGTCATTGTGCAAGAGGAGTCATATTCCAAGGAAAAAGAGACTGAATTCATGCTAAAACAATCACCAAAGCCAACTGAATCTACACATTATGGGTGTGAGTGTTTTGATCAGTTATGTGGAAGTCACACACCCTGACAGGGTGACAGTTTCATTGGAAGAACATTGAGAAAGAATTGTGGTGAAAGAAGTAAAAAAAGCAAGAATGTACTTGACACACACACACACACACACACACACACACACACACACACACACACACACACACACACACACACACACACACATACAGACACACACACACACACACACACACACACACACATACAGACACACACACACACACACACACGCACACACACACACACACGCACACACACACACACACACACACACACACACACACACACACACACACACACACACACACACACACACACACACACACACACACACACACAGACTGCCCCCCCCATGACAGTTGCTGCAGCATTTGAAAACCTTTGATCACATACAGTACCAGTCAAAAGTTTTGACGCACCTTCTCATTCAAAGGTTTTTATTTATTTAGATTATTATTTGTAGATTAATACCGAAGACATCAAAACTATGAAAAAACATAATATGGAATGATGTGATAAACATAAAGGTGTTAAACAAACCAGTAGATTTATATTTTATATTTTTCAGAGTTTTCAGAGTAGCCTGCAACCTTGGGCTGCTGTGCTCTCAGTGTTTTGTCTCCCTGCTCCTGCCTATTGGTGTCAACTGATGGAGGTGTTATAGTGCTTTATCTTGTTATGCACAATGTGGATTATTCTTTCAGAACTAGCTGCATACATGGGTAAAGGTTCTACTTGAGCCCAATTTGAATACCGTAAAGAAAGTATTAAAGCCAGCTCAAGCTAAATGTAAAATGTATTTAATTAATGTACAGTTGTTTTTTATTTATTTATATTTTATTTGAGTTGTACATATTTCAAAACGTGAAGTGTCATAACTGCAGTTGCCTCCCTGTCACTGAGAATGACAAAGATCCTCAGTGAAGCACAAGCACATGTTTTTCACTCAATTGTAAGTACAACTTAATAAAAAGGTCAGTTCAATGCACCTAATGTCATCTTAGTGTTATTGCATGATGTTAAAATTGGTTTGCCATGAATTTAGTGATGGATTGTAAACATTTGAAATGTAGCATTTAAGTGTTTCTCAGTTACAACGTTGTTGTTGTTTTACATTGCATTTAGCTGACGCTTAATAAATCTGACAATGATGGTGCAGCGCATACTGTACCTCTTTATATAGGCATTTTGTCCCTAACAAATAGTTTTCGCGCTGATCAGTTTTAGCATTTTTTTTCAAAGGGGGTACATTGAATTTTTTTTTGAGAACCACTGTGTTAGCCAGGAGAGAGCTGAGGAAGATGGCCTCGATGCATGACGCTTTACGTTGTAAGTATACAATGCTTGTAGTCTAAATACTCACCTTTCAGTTTTTTTCAGACATAAATGATTGCTTCTTTATAACAAGAGAAAGTATAGTTGGGCAGAAGAAAAGAAAGATATGTTCCAAAAGAATGGTTAATCTTTACTGATGAGCTTTTGTTTTGTTGGAGCTCTATTCCTTTCTGTTTTGAAGTTGTACATTATTGTTTAAACACAAGGCAGAAAATCAGGATGTGATGCCACGTTATGGCATTCACATTGTGGTTCTTCCGACTTTCTGCCCTATAGATGAGAAATTGCAACAAAAAATGTTTTCATGAACAGAGTGAAATGCTATTTTATTGAATTCCTACGTCCTCCTGTTTCGCGCTCTCCTGCAACATTTTCTTACAAGAAAAATGGCGCCACCTACTGTCATCTCGAGGAAAAACTGCTTAAAACTGCTAAAGGTTAGTTTCTTGAAATAAACATTCATTCATGTTGTCTTTTGTCGGTTTTCTTAAAATGAAGGTATATTTGGACGAAAACCGGACCCAATGGTCAAAATCGAAATAACTTAAATGACACAATGAAAGTACAATGTCTTTCGAGATACTTATTCTTACCACTTCTAAAACATGCTGGCTCAGATGTTGGCTTGTAGAGGAGGCGGCCATGTTAAAGCCTGTTTTCCATGAGGAGAAATAACCACATGTATATGTGTTAGATCATCATGTCAGCGTGAGCCATTAAGACAAGTGTTGTCAGATGCTAATAACGTTTTATTGCGAGGGAGGAAACCACAGTAGGAGGCGAGTCTTGCTTTCAACCCAACTTGTTTCACCAATCCCAAAACCACAAAGACAAACAAGAACTATGACAAGGGACAGAACCATCATAAATAGACAGCTATTGACTACAAAGATACTCAAAATAACTAAACAGACACAAACCCATGTATATTTTCAACTTTGTAATGCTGTTTTATTTCTATTTTGAGATGTTTACATTTTAGAATTGTTCATTTAATTTGGATTGTTATGCTGCTGATCCAAATTTCCAGGATTGGGTTCAATAAAGTACATCTTAACTTATCTTAACAGACTACAAAGAGATTCAAAATGCTCACCAAGAGATCCAAAATGACTTCAACAAGGGGCAAATTAACAGCAGACAAAAAGACTAAACAAATAAGAATGAACACGACAAAGACTTAAAAGAGATGCCAAGACATTTTCTAATAATGTAACTTATTTTGACAATATGGCTAAGAACAGGTGCAAAAACCGAAAAAAAAACGACACAAAAATACATTTCATTTGCATCACACTGTGACCTCTAGCAGTAACAACACACTACTCTTAGCTGACGTATGGCTTGGTTCCCATTTCCCTGGTTATGAAGCAGATCCATCCAGAAGACAGCATTGCCATCTAGAGGACTTCAACATGCTCTCCATAAAACTCCACATAATCTCACTACTGCTATCAGGCAGCGGGGCCAGATGGTGTCAGCATGCTGAGGGAAAGGTGTGTATGTGTGTGTGCCTGGATGATCTTGTTAAATAGTGTTATAGAAACCAACCCTGCCAAACATCAGAGCTCATTTAGCAACCGCCAGTACCTTTACTTACAAGAATTACAACAATACGATCGCTCACACCGCGCTCAGATCTGCGTCCAAGCCTTTCTACCCTGACCGACCAAGGTGAAGCCTTATTAGACTCAGCCCTGCGCTCCTGTAAGTGCTGTCAGATGCTAATAAAGTTCCAAACTAACCCTTTAAAACACCCTTTTAAGTCACATAATAACATAAACAAACTAACCGATCAGGGCAGCGGTAGACCAGTAACTGCACGAGGTAAAAATTACTGTTTTAGTCCATGGTTCTCTGTTGTTAAAGGCTGTCTAATTGCTAGGTAAAGAAGGAAAAAAGTTGTAAACATAGTTAAAACTTCCACTGATTTTGTTATTTTTAGGTGGGCCTTGAGCTTTAAGTTTTGCTGCTGCCCCGTCAACATTACAGCATGCTGGGGTGCTTGTCTTTCTCCAAACTGGTTCGGTTTTGATTGCCATCCACTTTAGATAATACGCTGATACACTGACAGACTGTGGATGAGTACCTTATACAAACACACCTCAAAGTTTAAAAAATGATCCCTTTAACCAGTAACTCGAAAATGACTTCCCTTCTAAAAGGGGTACATTAATCATCTTTTTCTCAAAGCAATGATAAACCTGTGAGTTGGATGTAGAAAAGTCAGAATCAATATAGATTTTTTTATTTTAAAGTACATTCAGATTGAACATAGTAAGAAAAAATGTAAGCTATCGTTTCCGTCCCAAAAAAAACCATTACTTATAGTGAAAACCACCCTTGAATGATGGGATCGGAGACTAAAAGCTTTAGGAATCCAAACTATAACATATAATAAGTACCTGTATCAAGATTGATGCAAAACAAGTGAAATTTGACCTTTTTAGAGAGATTTAGAAATAAACCCACCTCTGGGGTCATTTGGGTGGATTTTTCATATCTCTGGAACCCATTGGTCGATTTTGGTGATTGACACCTTTTTTGAACCGTTAGAGCCAATAGAATCTAGGGGAAGTTCCTAAATCCACCTAAACATTACCATTGAGGAGTGAGAGTGATGCACACGCAGTTTGTCCAAACCGAAAGCAATAGGCGCTTTCACACCGCAGTACTTTTCCCACAAAGGTTCATGAGAACTTAGTTCATCAGAACTCTTTAGTTCTTTTATTCTGATAAACTAAATACAGATCGCGTTCACACCGGAATAAGTCCCTGGGGGTGGATTAGGCAAATGAAGCCGCTGACGTCACTTCTTCTTCTTCTGCTTTGGGTTTATTGGCAGGCTGCAAACAACTTCACGGCGTATACTGCCGCCCAAAATCCCCTGATGGAAGTCCCCGGAGTTGGGGACTGGCTTCAGTAGAAGCTGCTGGGACTCCCAGCAGCTTCTACTGAAGCCTTCCGAGTAAATCGGCAGAACGCCGATACCTCCTCATCTCCACCGCTCCCATGTTTTATTTTGTGTTGCCAGAAGTCAGTCTCTCTGCGTTTCTGCGATGGGCTAATTCTAATGCTAATAATGCTAGTGCGAGGATAATAAAATGGTGGCTTCACAACACTTTTTTTTTGTTTTACGGGGCGTGGTTTGCAATCCGCCCAGCCAATCAGAAATATAGCTCTTTTCTCACAAGAGAGCCGCATGAGAGTCCCTGCTCTCTAGCAGGGACAGAAAAGGGGGTAAAAAGGTTATCATGAACTCATTTTAGTTCCGGCTCTTTTTGGTGTGAACGTGACATTTCGGAACTATATCGGAACTACAGTGGGAAAAGTACTCCGGTGTGAACGCGGCTTATGTTACGCTCTGAAAACTGAAAACTAGGCTTTATTTCCATAAATATGATGATGGATTATCAGTAATAATTTCAAAGGGACACAGAGACATTGGATTAACCTTCAGCAGGTTTATATGCGTTGTAATGCCCTTGAACACAACTTTTGATCAGAAAACAGCAAAGGTAACACGTATTTGCCGTTTTGGCTACGTAAAGTGAAGTTGTGTGTTGTCTTTGCTGGCATTCACTGTCTGCTGTCTTGGTTGCACAGTGATGATACATATACCATTGGAATCTGTGGAATCTCAGCTTTCATATGATATCTTGTTTGTGCAGATCCGATGAAGTATAACATATTTCTACCGTGAGTTATGTGCTAAGCGCGTTAGCACTCTTTCGCTTAGTGCTAATTCAGAGGCTTGGCGTTAGACTTGTGTTTTGCTTCTGTAAAGATGGTTCATATCGTCATGTAGCTGAGTTTCTTCCCGTTAATTGGGTATGACACATTCATAGTTTGTTAAATGTTAAGAAGCCCTCAGACCAAGGCCGGATTAGTACCTCCAGGGGCCCCTGGGCACTGAGCACTCATGCCCCCCCCCCCCCCCCCCCAACCCACGTACCAACAAGTAACTCCACGCCTACCCAATCCTACCAACATGACCAATATTTAGAATTTGCAGTCAATCTGGCATGTCAAATCGCACACCTATTTGTCAAAAGCAGGGACGGAGCCACATAGTTCAACCAAAGTAGGTCTAGCCTTTTGCCCTTTCAGTCAAAAATCACAAGACAAAGATACAATGGATAAGATCTCAAGACAGTGGTAATATCAATCAAAACCTCAGAACAGCACCCCACTTAATGCCAAAATATGACTGGCTGGCTGTACAAGTACACGAGGAGTTCTATTTGTCACAAACACCGAGAGTTACAAAAGTAAAATATGTAGGGAAATTGTGTGGTTGCTCAAGGGTGGGGCTGTGATTCGGCTATACACCTCCTGTTAGGAACCGTGACTCACTGATATGAGGACTCAATTGCACAACCCGGAGACTAAAAGGTTTGAAGAAAAATAAACTTTAATGGATCAAAAACAAAGAACCACTCTTTAAAGAGGGAGTGACAAAACGGTCACAAAACAAAACGCTCTCATGGAGGATATTACAAAAGGTACTTGGTCTCTCTATGGCTGCTTGGATCTGACTTCTTGGCATGATGAACAAGACGAACTGACAACAGACAAGGGGAGACAGGACAATATATACAAGAGGTAAGTGGGAACAGGTGGAAACAATCAGGGGCGGGGCAGACGCTGACGATGGCGGGAAACAAGAACCAAGGAAGTAAAGGCACCTGGAATGAGACAAAGAGTACAAGATAAAACAGGAAGTGAAACAAACAAAACAAACATGAACGTGACAAATACATAACAAACTAACATAATTGACGGGACACAACACCTCCGCCGCGTAGTAATAAAGTTGAGCGCAAACATAGTGAGACCTACAGTACAGAGACCTACAGTAATTTGACCCTATGGAAAAGCTGTGTTATTTATGGCGAAGAGTGAGTGCCATTTAAAACAATGTATGACGAGAGAGGTTGTGCCCGAAAAAAAAAATATATATATATTCTTTTTTTTGTATCTTGTCACTGAGGGCCCTCTTTGCTCAAGGGCCCCTGGGCACTTGCCCAGGTTGCCCATATGGTTAATCCGGCCTTGCCTCAGACGCTGTTTCTTGCAAGATGTTGCCAGCGGAGGCGCCGGGTTTTAACAGCGAAAACAAGTAATTTGACAAATAATAACACAAACCTATTTAAAGTCAAATAATATGCAGCAGAGGCAGCTTTAAATGGAGTCCGAACAACACAGCATCGACTCCCAGTGATGATATAAAAAATACACTGATAGATGTTCAATAGAACGGACCTTTCCAACGAAAACATATGGTGTGTGTATAAGTGTGTGTGTGTGTGTGTGTGTGTGTGTGTGTGTGTGTGTGTGTGTGTGTGTGTGTGTGTGTGTGTGTGCGTGCGTGTGTGTGCGTGTGCGTGTGTGTGTGTGTGTGTGTTTGTGTGTGTGTGTGTGTGTGTGTGTGTGTGTGTGCTTTGAATCCCTCATCCATGTAAATGTCTTTTAGAGGTCAGAAAGTGTGTCCTAATGTGGATGTACAGAGGAGTGCTTTATATATTTGCATTTTAAGCACACATAAACACACACACACACACACACACACACACACACACACACACACACACACACAGGCCGATCAATGACCTGCACCTCCCATAGAACTGCGAGTGCATATGGACACAGAAATACAGACTCAAAAGTACACGCACACACACAGATACACACACCATATGTTTTCGTTTGACACAAACTGCAAATTGATTCAATCACTGACTTACTCTGGATGGATGAAGACAGTAGGAAGTATTGTCTGGTTTAACTGCAGTGTGTGTGTGTGTGTGTGTGTGTGTGTGTGTGTGTGTGTGTGTGTGTGTGTGTGTGTGTGTGTGTGTGTGTGTGTGTGTGTGTGTGTGTGTGTGTGTGTGTGTGTGTGTGTGTGTGTGTGTGTGTGTGTGTGTGTGTGTGTGTGTGTGTGTGTGTGTGTGTGTGTGTGTGTGTGTGTGTGTGTTTAGTTCCAGGTTGGGGGCCAGAGGTATCCGGAAATCTATCCACGAGGCGCCTGCAGAAAGAGGCAGGAAATTGAAGCAGTTGACAGAAGAACCCCTGAAGGCTGCTTCACAGTCATTAGGGCCATTCAGCTCATCAGCTGGGTCCACCCAAAACCACAAGCTAAGTTCCCATGGTCCAAGAGTCCTTTTCACATTCGAAAACACAGATTACAGTTACTTTGCAAAAGTATAGAAAATGTACATGAGGGAATTGTGCTACAAATAACAGTGGTTAACCACCACCAAATGACAATGACACATTTTACAAATAGACTTACATTAAAAGGTTAGGGTTAGGGAACAAAACATATAACAGTACAAACATGCTGTTATAGAGCTTTTTTGCCTAAGAATTCGAATTAAATTATCGGATGTAATATTTAATATCAAATCAGAAGGTCAAGGATCAACATATTAAATGTTGAAGGATGGCTGGGCTGTATCAGTTTACAAGCATCAATTGATTTTTACAAAAACTAAAAGCATAATCTTTGTTGATTGATTCATACGATTTTTTAAGTTTGTTTTATTTTCTGAATACCTAACCTCTAAAGCAGTGGTCTTCACTATGTTTTACATGTGAGCCGCATTGATAGGACAAAGTCAATAGGAGAGCCACTTATACCGCAAAGTATGAAAAGCGGCATACAGTTATAATAAGCATGTCTGCTTATTAATCTGTCATCCCACCCAGAACATACAATATGCAATGCAGCCAACCATTACTGTAAAGGGAGCCTGCCCTCCTGCAGTGACGCTCAGTATCCACAGGGTGGCAGTGTTTAACAACAAAGACCCTTCCCACTTGACCTGGTGGACCCTTTGTAGATGATATTAATATCAAACCGAGTCATTTTACAGTGGATTATCAAATAAACAATTTGATTTGCCCGTTTGCTAATTTGTTGCTAACATGTTAGCATAAAGGGGAAAGGAAGCCCTAGATACAAATAAAAAGAGCCCATGCACCAATGTCAGGAAACATAATTAATTGAATCTACTCCACTGATTATATTGTTAAAAATGTACAGCTCTTGGAGGATTTAAATATCACAATGGGGAATTGTCCGAACTGGTACCAAACAAACTGAAACAGTGACAAGTATATACATATATCCAGTCAAGTTTAAAGCAGGTGTACAGAGCGAGCCGAGAGAAGACGAGGTCGTCTGTTTCATCTGCTCCTCCACTGCCTTCACCACTCCTCCTTTCATCTTGGCAAGCCCCCCAGGGGAGAACACTGGTGCTCTGTGTGTGTGTGTGTGTGTGTGTGTGTGTGTGTGTGTGTGTGTGTGTGTGTGTGTGTGTGTGTGTGTGTGTGTGTGTGTGTATTGTTAAAAGAGGGGGGGTCTTGCCACAGAATCCCATCTTGAAAGGGGCAGATGACAACATGAGATAATGGAGGAGGAACAGGGATGTGTGGAACGTGAGCGAGTGTCGTGTCCCCAAAGCCCAAATAAGAACCCTTCACTTTCAGAACATTGCTGTGTTTCTGGAAGATCTTTTAAATGAAAGAAACCATTATCAATAAAAGATATTTCTTAAATAGGGTGCAGGAACATTTAAAGACATGTCTGGCTGTACAAAATGTAATTTAATTACATTTTAATACTCGTGCTTCATCAAGGTATTTCTGTTGAAGTTTAAGCAGTATTCCTGCGATCCGGCAACTTGTGAACTCCAAATAACTACCCCAAAAACAATTTTAAAATCCCGATATACAATACGATACATTGCACACAACTTATAATTAAAAGTTAATAAATAAATGTTGAATTTATGTGCATTTTGGACTTATTTTGGATTTATAAAGTATAGTATGGTGGAGCTCAGTATAAAACGTCCACTGAAAAAAAAATAAGATAATCTTCTTACAAAATTCTCAATTTATATAAAGTTTTCATGACAACAGCTCAACATATTTAAACCAAGACCAAATAGAAAACATGCATAACAACATTAGCGTGTAAACGTAAAGCTACAATACCTTTAAAGCTCACATCACATGCTTTTCCGGTTATTACCCGTCCCCTTGCGTGTTATGTAGCTTTTTCTGCATGTAAACGGTCAGCAGAGTCACAAACCCTCAAAGTACGTGCACGTGCACTCCGCTCTGCGTCAGCCAAACAGCTCGCTGCACCCGCACTGCGAGGGGGACCCAAGTTCCCGTCAGCAAAAACACGTGGGTTTGCTATCCTGGCTCCAAAATGGTGGAATGAGCTCCCCATTGAAATCAGGACAGCAGATAGCTTACACATCTTCCGACGACGACTGAAAACTGATCTCTTTAGACTCCACTTCGAGCGATAGAATTACTAACAAAGCACTTATATACTATTAAAGGGCTGGCTTTCTAAATGCCAGTTGAGTAGCACTTGAAATGTTTGGCTCTATGAAACCTGATGTACTTATATGATTCTGTTTTCTTAAAGGTTGTATCTTCCTGGTCGAATGCACTTATTGTAAGTCGCTTTGGATAAAAGCGTCAGCTAAATGCAATGTAATGTAATGTAATGTAAAAAAGTACACCCTGTAGCGAGTAAAACTATAACACTGAAAAGACGTGTCTATGCTGCCCCAGAACGCCTCGTTGTAGATTTGTATTTTTCCACTTTTTTTCCTGGGCCTATTGACGTCACTAAGTTTGGACCAATTGGCACACAGCTATAGAACAATAGGTATACCCTCTGCCAGGGCGGACTCCCGAGCATCTCAGGAGTCCGCCCCGCGAGGCTCCCGGAGCGGACAGTGTGAGGTCTCCCGCTGTGTTTCCCTGGATGCTGGATATAGACCAAGTGCCATGCCAGTGGCTGGCACGCAGACCCCACGCAGCAAACAGGAAACGACACCAGCAATCCAGCTCACATTGTCCGCTCCTCGAGCCTCACAGGGCGGACCAGCGAGCCCCGCAACGTCCGTCCATTACGGCACCCCAGACCCCACACATTACTGGTGTCATTTTCTCGTTGCTAACAAACGCCACTGTAACACATAAACACTGATGTTCCGCTGTAACGGTGGTGGACACATCAGAACAGAGTGGGCGAGCTGACCAATCAGAGCACAGTGGGCTCATAGGGAGGGGTGGGGCAGGAGCTCCAACAAGCCGTTTAGGACAGATAGTGAATACACATACTATACAGAGATGCTGTATGAGAAACCAATGTGAGTTTGGAACATTGAACAATGTAAATCTATTCGAGTAGACCTCAACAATGGAATTATGATCAGTAGAAATGGCCATGACATGGGACCTTTAAAATGCAGTGAATAAACTTTACATAGAAAGTGGACAAATTTGCAGTGAATGCTCAAGTTTGGCATCTTGATTGTGGCCATTGTTTTTGGAACCAGAATTCACAGAGGTGGAGCAATACAAATCTGAAAAAGTCCAAATGTAGACAGAATAGTAGTTAAACATTTTAAGGACAGCGATACAGAGGGTAAAAGAGTATATTCAAACAATTAAACCAACCTGCTACAAACTAATTTCCACATTTTGTATTCAGGTGTTGACACAATATCCGATCATATCTTTGGTCTGTCTACTTTGGTAACACTCGATGGATTTTACCCATGCAAAGCAGAACGGACATCCTGCTTCTGTGTTAAACTAGAGCAGCGAGGCGTGACATTTTCACTGGTCTTGGCTGCACTAGAATCCACATGTTCATGCTAATCGAGTGACGGGAACAGAAGACAACATGTTGACATAACAGGTGGAGAGACACTATACCAACACATCGCATTGTCAGTTGGACTCCACGATTATGCTTGACTACGTAACAAATGATGATAGCCTATGATTTATATGAATTCCCAGTAGGACTATGATCAAGAAGTTAATCCAGCATCGATTGTCATGGCCTTAATTTTTCTCTATTGTGAGTCAGCTTGATGTTGATATCTCTTATCATGTTCTGCAGGGTTACTAAACTAAAGTAGGCTGAAATCATTTGAGCGTAACAAATTAGGGAACAGCGGGTCTGTTTGCAGGTGCAACTAATCTCTCCTAAGTCTGACTGTAAGGTAATGATAGGGTTTGTTTGCATGGTGCTCTCTGTAATCCTGAAAGAGCTCAAGTTAAGACAAACACAAGGTGGTAGACAACACACACACACACACGCACACACACACACACACACACACACACACACACACACACACACACACACACACACACACACACACACACACACCACACACACACACACACACACACACACACACACACAAACACACACACACACACACACACACACACACACACCCACACCTAGTTTAAGCTCTACTTGAATATTTTGACGCGAAACCGCTATAAAACTGAAAATATAGGAAAAAGGTAAATACAGTCATGATTTTAGGGAGTTAAATGTAATTAAAGGCTCCATCAGACATCCAGAGGTCTTCTGATATGCGAGCAAGAACTTGAAACACCCCAAAAACACATCTGAAAAAACAGGTTCTCTTGCTAAGTCAAATAAGAAACAAGTCTGATTTTAAAAATCAAGCTAAGTAAGAATCCAAAATGGATACAGAGTAATACAATAAAATAAAAAAGTTACTGAGACTACTATGACAGGCCAGGGAGTAATATTTGGGGAAGAAACTAAGAATGAATTCAAGTTTTCAAGAAGAAGACATTACTTTTTCTATTTCATTCAACAATTTACAGTATAAAATAACACCTCTCCACACATTTATCCATAGACTGTACATTTGTTTGACAGCTAAGGGAAATTATGGATTTCTCCTAACTCCTCTGATGTATGATGGCTGATGCACTCTTTAGATCTGGGACCTGATACTCATCTTTTGCAGAAACAGGCTGGTCTAGGATATCCTTTAGTTTGTAGTTGGTGTTTGTGAATGAAGCATTATTCATCACAGCTCCTGTCGTTTACACAGTCCCCTATGCAGCCCCTTCCCAACTCACTGTGGATTATCCTTCAGTAGTCAGCTGTTATCACTTATAATTGACAGCCTCCAGCCCATGTCATAATCCCATAATGAAGATGTTAGTTTGCCAAAGGGGAAGAGTCCAGTTTGGCTGTTATTGCTGTTAAGATGTCTACAAGCAGAGGGGTTAACTTCATGTTCATACTCAAGCAAACAGTAAGACAATGCATGGTTAGCGGAGACTTAGTGGAGACCTGTCAGGGGTTTTAGTCCTGCTGTTTTAGCATACACCCACCAACACACACAGAACCACTGAGAGTTTAAGGGGTATTATGGAGCATTGTTTCAATTACCTGCCCTGTATGAATGGTGTGTGAACGGGTGAATGATGACTTTTAGTACAGTATGTGAAGCGCTTGCAAGGGTCATAAAATAATGGATAAAGCACTACTGTATACAAGTCAAGTCCATTTACATTAACCATTAATGTCGAGAATATCAGAAAAACAACAGTCTAATTTAGTAAACATTTCAGAATAAACAACATAGAATCTCATTTAAATAATGATAAACTATGCATACATACTATAGTATTTTTTAAATATCAGAAAAAAACAACATAGTATAGGATGTCCAAAATGTCCAAAATAATGACACCAACATTTAAGGGAAAACAACATAGCACTATATCAAAATATCCCACAAGAAATGACATTGTAATGTCATAAAACTTCAGAAAAAAGTAATAGTATAGTATCTCGAAAATGTTATGTTGAATATTTCAGAAAAGCACATATTATAATTTGTCAAAAATCTAACACAACAAGAAAGTCATAGAATTTGATGTTTAATATTTCCAAAAAATCCCCAAAATTGACATAGTCAATGGTCATAGTATGTCGAAAATGTCAAGAAATACTACGATTATTGTATCATACTGTTCTGTAGTCTGTCATAGATTTATTTATATGTGTGCCTGTGATTATTTTTTCATACTGTTCTGTAGGCTGTCATAGATTTATTTATATGTGTGCCTATGATTATTTTATCATACTGTTCTGTACAGATGAGACTTTGTCATAGATTTATTTATATGTGTGCCAGTGATTATTTTACCGTCCTGTACAGATGAGACTTTGTAATCAAATGTAGCCTATGTATATGTGTGTCTGTGATTTTATACTGAATGTAAAGTAACTGGAAATACCTGTGTGTGAGAGAGAAAGAGAGAGAGAGAGAGAGAGAGAGAGAGAGAGAGAGACTCCTGTCCAACCTCCAAAACTTTCTTTTTATGTGTGCATCTTTATTTGTGCTTGAGCAACATTTTACTTGAACTTTATTTCAATGCAGTAATTATTGTCCTACATTTTAATTTGTTTTACAGAGAGGTTTCACAGCTGCCTGGGCCTAGTGGCCCACAGGCGGCGTTTATCCAGGAGCCAGAACATCCATCTGTGCCGGCCCCCAGGTCAAGATCTACCGTGGCTCAAGGGCCTTCACCAGAGCCATCACCATCAAGGACAAGCAGACCAGCATCACTACAACTGCCTCCACCTCCATCTGTGCCTGCCCCCAGGTCAAGATACACCTCAGCACAAAGGCTCCACCACAGCCATCACCTTCAACCCAGCCAGTAAGGAGGTCTCGTGGAGGTCTCGTATAGCACTTGTACACCTCACCTACACAGCAGCCCATGCACCATCACCCCCATCTTCACAGCAGCCAGACCCACTGTTTTGGAAGACAGACAAAGACCTTGACACTGTCTTGACATTTATAATGAATAGTTGGTTGAAAGTTCTGATGTTCAATATTGTAAATAGTGAGATTTTCCAGTTTCTTATATTTATATAAATAGTTGGTTGAAAAAAACATATTTATAATAAATTGTTGGTTGAATAAAAAGTTTGAATGCTCAATTTGTATTTGTACACATCACATGAACCTTGGTATGTAATATGAAGTCATTATTCAGTCCTAATGTATCTCAGTCCCTGCTGTGGTGAAAGTAGAGTGATAAACACCTGTTTTACTCAAAATTCGAATTAATTTATTTTCATTTTAGACATGAATTACACATTTATATACAGTGTAATTCACATATTTCACTACTTTTGTGATCCTAAGACTTTGGTAACCAAATCTAAAACACCAAAACAATTCGATCACATGAGTAAATTTGTGTTCACAAGAGTTTTGACGATTTTCCGAAAATCGGATGTCACATTTTAAGCTTTTGAGCTACTTATCTCATCACACAGTGCTCTAAGGTGAGTAATTTGCATATATAGCAATACCAGAGATTGTCCTGAACATTTTGATATTCAACACATGGGGTGCCATGTTAGAAGAAATACATTTAAAAGGTGATTTAAGAAAACATCTAAAAATAGAGAAAATACCATTAGACTCCAGAGGGTTAAAAAGATTAGACAAAAAATTACAAAATAATATTTACATTACAATCTGTGGAAATGATGTACAAAAATACACAAAACATCTGTTGAATTGAACCACATAATGGTTTTTCTACCAATTCAACATCATATTGTTAGAGGCTTGGTTACATATCTGGTCATATTTTGTACACATAAAGCAGACACACTGTATTTACTTAAAGCAAACAAACAGAAAAACATGCAAACACTCATCAGAGAGACAGCCACAGAAACTCTGAATGAAAGGAACGTACAAGGATGTGTGTGTGTGTGTGTCTGTGTGTGTGTCTGTGTGTGTGTGTGTGTGTGTGTGTGTGTGTGTGTGTGTGTGTGTGTGTGTGTGTGTGTGTGTGTGTGTGTGTGTGTGTGTGTGTGTGTGTGTGTGTGTGTGTGTGTGTGTGTGTGTGTGTGTGTGTGTGTGTGTGTGTTGTTCCCAGAGAGGGGGGTGAAATGAGGGATGAATGAGAGTGCCAGAGGAGAGCCGTCTGTCTACCTGTCTATAAGTGTCGTGTAGCTGAATAGATGAGAGGCAGTGCTGCCCCGGGCTCTGCCTGACAGGCTGCCTGCCTGCACATCATTCTGTGGCTGACTGAACTCACCTGTTCAAATACATCCTTGAGTGGAGGGGGGGAGGAGCTGTCGGCTGGTTTTCAAACTTTCACATCACCTTGCATCGAGTTGATTAAACTTCCACACTTAATTTGAATGTGCTCTCAAACTCACAAACACTGATTTTTCAGTGTTTTCATGGTTTTGTCTTTCACATATTTTAATGCCTGTTACCATTGAGTTAATACAACTATGATGTCAGCTCATACACCAAAACAATGTTGATTTATAACCACAAAATATCTGGTTATATACATGAGAATTTCTGGTTATTCTTTTGAATGCTTTTAAGGATCCATGCATTTACTTAAAGTTTGTCAGAGGAAATGGTCGTCCAAGTGGGGAGTCGAAGGGCAAGCTGCATTTTAACTGCAAGCTAAGATAGTTTCAAAACTCTAGTATGATAAGCACAACTCTGAGCTTATCTAGCAGCTCCGACTGTAGCTCGCGCAGATCTTTTCTTTCTGGCAGGCGACTAAAAAACAGAACAGTGGCAGAGATAAGCCAGCGCTAATGAAGTAATGAGCAGCTTCAGCTGAGGAATGGGAATATGGCCACGATTTTTTTATTATAGAAACCACTGGTGTTATGTTTCTTATTATCAACAAATCCCATAATAAGATAAATTAATTCAACCTATTTGTCTGATACAGCTGAACCACAAAGCTACCCATTGTTGCCAAAAAACTATTGAAAACTCATAAATGAGACCGATTGTTGCATTGGGTGACATGTTCCTTCATTATTAAGAACTAAGGGCACTGTACTTATAATTATTTTTCATCCCACATACTGTAGAGTAACTCGTCCTGCTGACACGATAAGCACTAGTGCAGCAAATATGTATTGTTCCAAATCTGAAAATAGTCCCGGACGAATGCACTATTTTATTTGTTGCTCTTTAAGAGAAAACTACAGTGACAGCCGTTGTAAGAGATGGGTCTATATTTCTCAATGCATAGTAAGAGGAGGTGTGGCACACAGAATGTGAGTGGCAGGTGATCTCTGCGTGTTCAGTAAATAAAAATGACTTTAAACAGACCTCAAATTCTTGCTGAGAAAGAAAGATTGAATGTACAATTAAACTCTACTTTAGATCGTTGGACTCCTCGACTACATGCAGGGTTAGACTGCGATCTTGCAAATAACAAGAATATTATAGAAAACATTCCAGACCTTACATTACATTGCATTTAGCTGACGCTTTTATCCAAAGCGACTTACAATAAGTGCATTCGACCAAGAAGATACATACAGTATGATACAATAACATGACTGTTTACCTTACAAGTCTTTGTATACTTTTCCCTTGAGAGGGAAGTACTAACATGAATCCTCTCCAGCTTCCTATGTAGTTATTTTCTTTGTAAATAACCCTCTCAATGTTTTATGGTGGTGGTATGCAGATCGAGGCGCTACTTGGCACTTGTTTTTCACCCTGACACAAAGAACAGCATTATTTACTGAAATGTACAGCTACTCCAAATCTAGATTACCTTTGCTGCCTTCCCAACAAGACGTGAATCTACCTAAATATTTTCTGCAATCCATGCTTCTTCTTCCACTTTCTACCCCTCTTATATCCATCTTCCCTCAGCACCCCCCCTCCCCAGTTTGCTGTCCCTGCGTGGAGGCAGAGGGATTTTTATGTTGTCCCAGACAATGGACAATTTGGGTGATTTCCTGTGCGCCAGTGTCATATGATTTAGTCCCGAGGCAGTGCTGTTCAGAGCCTTTTGTCTGTCTGGCCTGAGCCATGGAAGTCAGACTTCCCTCTTTCTCTCCTTCCCTTTTCATGTTGCCTGTGTGAATGAGCCCGGTCCGCAGCTATTGTTGCGTGATTTACTGATTTATCCATTGGATCCAATGACTGAGGGTTTGACATGCAGTGTTAACTGTGTATTTGATACTACCAGCCAGCTCTTTCACAGGGATAGTCTCTCCACATTGGAAAGACTTGTGCATTGTGGTAAGCAATAGCTTTTGTTGTGTTGGATAATAGAGGCTTTAGAAAGGGTATTCATGTTCCTGTGGTTGGTTAGATGGTTTTAATGTTTGAGTTGCATTATAATTGACATAATCATTTTATGATTTCAATGACGCACTTACTGTCAGGTTTATTTTCCTCTTCAAAGTTCAGTTTAAATGAGCCTTTGAATTTCTTTCAAGCCAATGATTATGCAAAATAATTATCCTATTGCGACGGTTTTTGAGGAAGATGCCTGTGTGGAACAGACAAGTCTGGGAGCTAAGTGAAACCGACATGATGATATCGACATCAGGAAGTGTCTGTAAATGTTTGTTTGAAATGCCAAGTGCTAATCAGGTTTGACACGGATGGTTGAAATGATCCTAATCAGGAAATGTCAACGTTATTGGCAGGATTCATTCTGCTCCAGCGTCTTCCTGACCTGAGGACATGAGAGAAACATCCGTAAGTTACAGATGTGAGAACCCTGGGCCTCCATTTCCAACTTATGCAATCCTTTCATAAAAAACAGTTAGAGGTGGTGTGAATGCATGCATGACTAAAAATGAAGGAACCTATGAGCTCTAGTCAGGAACTAAATGACAAAGTAAAGTGTTTAGTGTGATTGAAAGAAAACAGGTCTTACTTCATGTCTCGGCTCAATTCCCATTTCAATTTGAGTCGCCAAGAGCTAAGCTTTGCTTCATGCTGTGACGCGTTTTCAACGAGAAAGTCCATACTGAAGCTAAAAGCTGATTGATGATATTTAATAAACAAAATCAAACACACAATAACTTAGAAGGACCAAAACGGTCGACTGAAAAAATGTCAGCGAAAGCTCATCCTCTGTCATCCGCACCCAACATGTAACAGGTGACCTAAATACACAAACCACACCCATGTGACGATTGCCTGAATGGCTCAACAAATACAGATAAAAGTGAAGTAAACAAATAATAATAATACAAATAATAAACTCAGGCTAAATAGTATTTTGGCTCCTATACTTCATGTATTCTCTAAAAGTGAACGTGTTTATACCCGTTCTGAATTACCAAAGTGTTGACTGACTGTTTAAATAGTTTGGTTGGTTAGCTTTTGACATGTTATCAAACTGAAAACAATCCTGCATTGACTACCAATGAAGCATTGTCACACAATCCAGGAAGATGCCAAACCAAATACAACTTTATTATAAAGCATCCATCTTAATTTAGATTGACTGCCCAGTTTCTCAAAACGATCACAGGGTTTGGCACTCCCGTTACAAACTAATCTACCAGGAATGTACCCTTGCAGGTGTTTGACTGCCCAACGCTGCGCCTTACCTTTATTGTTTAATTGTTGTGGCAAAAATTGAGCCAGGTTTAGCTTCTATGTTGGATGATTAGGTGTTTTCCTGCAGACACCTTCAGTGTTAGCTGTGTCAATGCAGTGAACTCATTCAAAGGATTGAGGGGGTTTGCGTGGCTAATGTTGACCTGAACATAGCCTTAGACGATGTGGCAAATGCTTATTTTTGAGCACAAGATCTCTTTTAGGTACTGTGTGTGAACCATGAAGATACTCTTGCTTGCGTCAAGACATCAACACCAACCAACATGCTCTTCTTGTTCTATGAATCGCATTAAACGATTTTGGTAATGTCTTGAAAAAGGGGGAGTCAGTAACAATAACTAATATTCGTGATGTCTAAACGAATGCTGTACACCAGCGGTTCCCAACCTGTGGGCTGTGAACGCATGGGAAGTGGGCCGCCAAATAATTTGCAAAACATTATGATTTGTGTGGAAACATTTCATTATTAAGATTTCTTTTTATTTGAACCTCTTCTCCTTTCTCTTTCTTGATCCTCCTTGGCAACGGTCATTACAGTCCTTGACAGCGGTCTGTACTACTGGATTAACAACGTATCACATGTTCTGAATTGACCAATCAGAACTTTATTTAGCCTCCGTATCGTTTATGGTTGAATGTGGGCCACCAACATTTTTTAGATTGTTAAGTGGGCCCTGAGTTAAAAAAAGGGTTGGGAACCGCTGCTGTACACAAGTAATAATATTATTTTTGCTTCTGATCATTTTCCAAGTCAGTGACGGTTTAGCACTGCAAACGCTTCAGTTCCCTGTTTGGAAAACATTTCCATTGAAGCAAAGAATTTTAGTAGGAACAAATTGTAAGACCTAGGTTTCCCTTAAAGTATCTGCATTCCCTAAAATGTTTCCTGGCTTCCTAAATTACATTACATTGCATGTCACTTGTTAGATAAATAATCAATATATATATAAATAATATTGCTAAATAAGGTTGTATTGTGTATTGTGGATAATTAGTATATAGTCCTCAGTGTGCATATTTTTTTAAAGGATTTGCAAACAAAAGAGATTACACTCCACCTGTCTCTGAGAGTTTGGCACATAGCATTCAGACAAGGGCTTGGATGAAGTTTGATCTATATAAATGATTGGTATGCCGAGCAAACTTAAATGAAATGCCCATTCCTACGAGGAACTGGACTGAAAAACAACCAAATCAGAAGGTTTCTAGGGTTTTCTTTTGTGGCAGCATGTCCCTCGTACATTGCCCTGAACATTAAATGTGTGTGTCTGCAGCTCTGTCTGTCACCTCCTGCGACCTCAAGCAAAGACAGACCTGTTGGCTTTGATCACACTTGGTCTTCCACATTGTGCACCACACACACATACACACACACACACACACACACACACACACACACACACACACACACACACACACACACACACACACACACACACACACACACACACACACACACACACACACACACACACACACACACACACACACACACACACACACACACACACACACACACACACACACACACACATTCAAACACACACACACAAGGGGCCTCCACAATGCTTGTCCTTCTTCAAGATAAGCTTCATCGGGCTGTGTTCGCAACAAAAGCCATTTGTGCATTTATGTGTGTGTGTAATCGGATCCTCTTATTGAAGATAGATGTGAGTGAAATGTTGTGATCAAACCTGCTGATACTGAAGAGAAAGAGGGAAGAGAGGGCAGGGGGGGTATGACATATGAGAGGAGGGACGTAGTAGTGTGTGTATTTTGAGATGCAAAAGTTAGAGTTCTAATTGAATTCTCTTTATCTTTTAAGGGGTGCAATTTTAGTAGTTGTTACATTTCAGAGAACTTTAGGTGGACAACCATTAAGGTGAAACTTAGCAGCTGCTGCCTTCACAATAATTTACTCTTTTGTTGTTATATTCTATTGCAGAACACATGCAAAACATCGCTGTTATGAATGCTTGGCCTTTGGTATCGCTGCACTACTTTCAGTCTTTAGCAATAAAGCTGCAATGACATTGGCCTAGTTGCGTCACACACCTAAATTATGACAACAACATTTTAATAACCATAGTTCACTTGGAAAAATCATCAAACTCAGAAACACCTCTGAAATACAGTCTGGTTCATGGGTTGATTTATATAATATATGAATAGATATGACATTCTATACTTTGCTAATGTTTATTGTTACTAAATGTGGTAAAACTTCCACCCAGGAAAATGTTCAGCTATTAGTCAGTTACCTGAAAACTCCATTATGTTTTGTCTTCTGGTATTTTATATCTCATGTATGGTTCTGAAATATCAGTCTAACAATAGACTGCAAGGCATTCTGGGTCTTCCATCCTAATGTTCTCTTGCTAAACTCCTGCAGGGTTCGATAATGCATGCAATAAAACTCGCTCAGCTTTTCTCTCGTTGATATCAATCTTGCACAACTTGAACAAAGCAGTTGTGAAATAGATACAGTAATAAACAAATCTGGTTTTACTACCTATTCATACTCATTTTATCAGGCCGATCTTATCGAACCGGCATGAATGCAGGTCAAACATCAGGATGTGTGCTCTCAAGTTTTTATGGCCCAATGTTTTTATGGTGGAAATGCCTTTGTGTTTCTTTGGATTTGATGATTGCCTCATACAGCTCATAAAGAATTATGTAGAAGTATAGATGCCCTAACATGCTTTACTGACTAACAAAAGATTTCCTTTTCTTAACCGTGTTTTGGTTGATTTTCCATTCCGTTTTAACATCAACACGTCCTTGTTAATATATGGCAACTAGCTTAAGAGCACCTATTCCTTGCAAATGACATCAGCTGCTCCATTTTCTTTATGTCCATAAACATTTGTTTCATCCATTGACTTCATCTTATTTCACTTTTAAACACTTCCACTGTACCATTAGTTGGCAATAATCAGTGACAGTTTGCCTTTCAGAGCTGGCGAGTGTTGGCTGGTTGATCCCAAACAAAAGTCTTTTATCATGATTTGGTCAATGGGTTTAGATTATGATCTAAACTGGACTGATACAGGGTCAGACATGCAGCAACACAGTTAGGTAATGCTTGGAAACTTGCCCTTGTATGTATTGTGCGTGTATTGCACAATTGCACCTGGAAACAGTCTTAGATACACATGAAGCTCAGGAGGCTGTTGATTTGACCAATGATCTGTAGAAATTGCAATTTACTCCTATCTTAAATTACCATAGCTGCTTGTAATATGCTAAAAATAATGTATAACACATGTTTCCACAGTGTATTCCTTGTGTATACAGTAGGACTACATCCAGGCACTCCTGACATGAACCACCTGAGGGCGGTATAATTCAGTGCTAATTAAGACACATTGATTCAATATAAAAAGCTTTGCAGGCCAGTGTGTGTGGTCAAGGAAAATTATGAAAAATGCAAGAGAGACTGCTGACAATGAGAAAAATTAAGTATTATAATTGAAGTCTGGCTCTCCTTAAAAACAAGAAAGTTTAATTGAATTGAATTGAATTGATTTATTTAAAACGAGGGACAGTGTACATTAATCAACATATTAAAAACATGTAAATGTACTCGAATTAGCCAAAAGGCTAGTTTTCACCGAGAGCCCCTTTGCCAAATGGTGATAGGCATCCTAAAAGCAAGAATAAAAACACCACTTCATTGTTATACAAACAAAATGTACATATTTACAATAGACAACATCACTGAATACAGGTAAGGAGCAAGTCATAATAATAAAGAAAATATTCACAATACGCACTCACACACACATCAGTGCTGACACCGTTGGTTATCAATTAGCCACTTTTTAACACTGTGCTTGAATGTGTAGTAAGATGAGGACTCTCTTATAGATTGTGGTATTGAATTCCATTGATGGGATGCATTGAATGAAAAGACTGCCTGGATAAATGCACTTTTCCTAAATGGGATGGTGCAGTCTCCCCTAGCTGCACTTCTAGTAGCCCTGGTTGAGGTGGGCTTTAGGCTGATGAAGCCTGCCAGAGGAGGAGGAGACAACCCACAAGTGGTCTTGTAAACTAAGCAGACATTTTTGTATACTATGAGATTTTCCCAGCTGTACAGATTATACTTTTTCACAATGTGGCAATGATGATACTGGAATGGCTTTATGTCTAGTGTTTTGAGTGCTTGTTTATATAATGATTCCAGTGGTTTTAGAGCTGTAGAGTGTGCATTAGACCAGCTTATGAGACAGTAGTTGATGTGGGAGAGAACCATTGAGTGAAAGTATAGCTTTGCTGCTGCAGTTGATAGGAAGTTTCTAATTTATCTGAAATTTGACAGATTGAACTTCACTTTATTGCAGACCTTTTGGATGTGGGTTTTGAAACTGAGGCGTGTGTCAATGTGTACTCCTAAGTACTTATACTCTGAGACAGCCTGTAGTCTCCTTCCAGAGAAGAAAACATCTTGTTCTGTAACAATGCTGTGGCCCTTGGAGAAGAACATACACACTGTCGGTGTGCAAACAATTGTTGATAAGCCCAGATGTAATATTCATCAAGATGTAATATTCACCAAGACATCAGTTACCTTGGTTGCAACCTCATCTGCGGTTTTGCCATGAGTAAAAACAACTGTATCATCAGCATACATTAATACATCACATTGTCCACACACAGAAGGCAGATCATTGATGTACATGCTAAACAGGATTGGGCCCAATACAGAGCCCTGCGGTACTCCAGTTGACATACATAGCGCACTATACTTATGGTTCTCAATTTTAACACATTAGGCGCGTTCACACCGCAGTACTTTTCCCACTTTAGTTCATCAGAACTTAGTTCATGAGAACTCTTTAGTTAGTGGATTTTCTTCCTGGGCTATGAACCTATGGGTTATGGTAGGTAATTAAGGATTTAATTCAATAACTTGTTTAAGGTATGGAATTGAAGTGAGATTACTGTGATGCACACTGCTTGCCCACACATGAAGTATATTCTACCTAATCTATTGTTTGCAGGCGTGCCAACCATGTCCAACCAGTTAATCTGTTAATACTGAATGCTTTTTTCTAATTACAATCTGTTTCATTATGATGACCAAACTAACTAGTTTTGCTTGATGTAATATTGTCCAGCCAGTAATACTTGAAACTATTGAATCACTACTTAAGCCTCTCCATTCACATCCTCCTTTTTTCTTTGTTTCATCTTCTTTATTTGACATCCCTTGTCACGCATACAATTACCAGGATGTCCAGGTATCTCGAAATGGTGTGTGCGTGTGTGTTTTTGTGTGTGTGTGTTTGTGTGTGTGTGTGCGTCCGTGCATACTTTTTCCTTTCTGTCCAGTGACTCGTCTGTCTCTTTGTTTGTGTATGGTGCACGACCTGTGATCACAATCCTCCAAGAGAGGCTATCTTAGTAAGTGTACAATCCTGTGTGTGTGTGTGTGTGTGTGTGTGTGTGTGTGTGTGTGTGTGTGTGTGTGTGTGTGTGTGTGTGTGTTTGTGTGTGTGGGGGTGTGTGTGTGTGTGTGTGTGTGTGTGTGTGTGTGTGTGTGTGTGTGTGTGTGTGTGTGTGTGTGTGTGTGTGTATATATACGCACCATGGGATAAGCTGAGTTTAATTCATCACGTCTCCTTTTCCTTATCAGCCAATTATGTTTAAGAGTTGTCTGTATAGACTGTCAGGAACCAGGAATGTGTACACACACACACAAACACACACACACACACACACACACACACACACACACACACACACACACACACACACACACACACACACACACACACACACACACACACACACACACACACTTTGCACTTAGTAGTAAAACAGTCATAAATGGAAGTTTATGGAGTTTATACAATGTTTTGTAAAAGCTATAGGAAGTTTATAAGTAATTGGCGATTAACTTAAGAAAAGTTAAAGAAACACATTGCAGGGCACGATAGCAGACATAAAAAATGTATCCAAATAACACCGAAGGGGGACCATGATTCATTGGGACACTTGAAAGCTCTGACTAAAATAACACATGGCACAGAGATGCTAATCAAAGTGTGTAAGTCCACCTAATTGGCTGTTGAAGTTATCATCAGTGTTTGTGCTGTTTTGATGTGGAGAGCTATGTCAAGCATGCATGGACTGAGAAAAAAAAAACACAGTGGAAAAATTAATGTGTGAGCAAACGACAGCAGACGGGAAGGAGAGAGAATGAGGTGAAATGAGAGTTGAAAAAAAAAAGGATTAAAGCAACAACGGAATTCCAAATGTGGGGTTTCCTAGATATGTGATAGTGCTGCTGTGGTGCCACCGCTGCAATAGCATCTAAATAGAAAATCTCCCTGAGCAAATGAGCGTCCCATCTAGGGTCTTTGAAGTTCCTCGGCAGCGAGACCCGGCGCTTCCTCTTTGCATTACAGAGCCAGTTTGCGGTTGGTTTCTCAAGGGAATTAACAATACGTGCCTTGATCCATGCTTGCTAATGTGTGTGTGTTTGTTTTTTATGAACTTGCGAGACAGACTAAGGGATGGGTGCCACATTCGAAGCTGGCAATACGTCCATTTGTTCTTCTCTGCCCTCTTTCATCCTTAACATAGCTTCTATACAGACATGAACATCATATAAGATACAGTTGGACACATAATGACTTTGATGCTAATTTGCTGTTGTGTGTAATGTAGCTTAACATTGGCGGAAAACCTAATGAGAGGCTAAACTGAGCACCATGCTGATAGGAGTTTAAATGTTTCATATTAAATGGGTTATTTCCACTATTTGGATCGCTAATTCATCAGAAGACAACATTATGTGTGTCTGCTGTCTAGCCATGTTACTTTTCCGTAAATGAGGTGGTGTTTTAATTTTAAAAAACAAAAAAAACAATGGCATGTTCCCAGGTTAGGATTTTATTTTTAAGATTGTATCGTTTACTGTCTTTTGAGAGAAAACTCTATATAAAGCTTTCATTTGATAGTCAAATTCACACCCGTTGTTAACTCATTGTCAGAGAATCCTAGGGAAAGATAACGGCTATTTTTGAATAGTCCCAAAAATGTTGCCTGTGATTCTTTCCGAACTACTTTTCTTAACTCCACGGACAACCTCATGAGATCAAGGAATGATGTGAAGGACAATTCTTCAAGATTTAGAGAAAGACATCTGCTGTTTTAAAAGAATCCAAATGCACTTAGGTTATGTAATAATGCAATGGTAATGGATCTTATTGATGTTGGCCTGTGAAACTAAATTTGAAGGTGGACTATTAGAAATGCATCCATGTGTTTCACACAGGAAATATATTTTTGGACATACCGGTGAAAAATAATAATTCATTAGCAAAGTTTGAATTAATAATATACTGTACAGTATATACATGCATTTGCTATGAATCAAAAAAGTGAAACAAAATGGTTCTTACATTGAGTGTGGTTTCGCTTTTGCTCCACTCATGTACTTTATATTGACCCGACTTTTGGTCAGTATGATTGTATGAAAATCATAGATAATTTAAAGCAAGATAGAAATAACATGTTTGTCACGGCTGGAGAGCCAAGTACACAGGACCCAAATGCAGAATATCCAAATTCAAAATTATTTTATTGCGGAACTAGCAACAAAGTAAAATCAGGCAAGGCAAAACACAAAATCCCTCTGAACAAAAACCTTCCAATAACATCAATAATCTCACAAAGACACATGGAAAAAACAGAATTTAAATGCACATAAGACTAATCACACAAACAAGACACAGGTGAGGAGGGAGGAGAAAACACAGGAGCACAAGGTGAACACAATCAGGTAATCAGGTAGGAGGGAACACAGAGACAGGAAGCAACAGGCAAGACGGGGGGTGAACACAGAGACATGAAACCAAAGACAGAACTAGACATGGCAAAAACACAACACAGACAGATCTTGACAATGTTAGGCTTACAAAAAAAGACTTCTCTGCTGATAGTCATCTGATTACAAGCCTGTGCATATAACAGACTTCCTCATTTTCTGGCTTTTCTATCCAGGAAGGCCAAAAAACACACAGGAGTCTTCAGCAAACAGAACTTAAAGAATACACTTTTTATTCAAAACCAGAACCAAATATCCAAACCAGAACCTAAATATAAAGAAATCTAATCAGCTGATCAAATGCAGGGGGAGAAATTGGTGGAGAACAGGTGTGGAGAATCAGGTGATTAGGCAGGAAAGCAGGCATGGAGCTGATTGGCTGATCGGGAAGGACTAAAAAAGGCTGATTCAGACCAGGTGTGTGGATGTGCAAAGCAGTAAAAGGCAGCACAGGAACAAAACACACACACACACACACACACACACAGAGAAAGAGAGACCAACAGGGGACGTGGATGAGGGGGAACAAAGAGAAACACAAGGGAACAATACTGAGAAACAGCTGTTGACTGTCATGGCCAAAGCTAGTTAATAAAACTATACCCTAGCTCTCCACAGTTCCCATCTCATTATTTGCTCTACCTTGTATTTCTTCTTTAAGTCCCATTTCTTGAGGCTTAGATTAATTCCCTATATGCATTATAATAGAATTTTAACCCCCAACAAAAACGTACTCCCAGCCTGATTGGCTTAATTTCTCGTCCGCTGAAAAGATGATTTATTAAGGCAATACTTTCAGCATTTAACTGAAAAACATAGTCAATGATATTCATAAAGGCTGGCAATACAGCAAGGCTCAGAATAAAGAAACAACTGATTGATACCAAGCACAGCACTTGCCTATTCCCCCACTGTAGTACTCGGAGGAACTATTTCGCCACTTTTATAAAGTGATGCTTGATAATTGATGGTTTTATTTTCTTGTATGTTATACGTTTTTGTTCATGAGTTGTTCAACTATAAGTTATGAAAAGTAAGCAGGATGATCCAATGTCTAAAAGACTCTTTATCTGCCCAGTCCGCATAAAGGTATAATGCTATATCAATTCATCATTTAACTTAAGCCTGATATTTTCCATTGTCTCTAAATGTTTCAACATACCATCATCCACATGTGGCTCTGTGCCTGCTCCGAAACAGGATTTCATATCCTTTATTTGTTCTGCTCTCCACATTCTGCAGGTGCACCAGCAGGCACTATCGAGAATCTTATCTTCACACTTGGCTTTTCGCCCAAAGCCGTATCTACGATGTTACTTTCTTACCAGATAGCATTCAAGCTTCATTCAACACCTGTTAAACATGACGTGCCATGTTTGAGTGTTGAGTTATAACAGTGCACGAGATAATGCATTATAAAGAAGTGGCAAATCAGCCCTCAGTTCTTTAGTGTACTATTTATACAATAGATGACTAGTTTAGTTACTATAAATAGGGGGTGATATATTTATCACCAATGCTGCACATGAAGGCTTTCATACTAATACTGGCTTATCTGGTGGTAATTCTGGAAAAAACTGCGGAATAAACTAAACCAACTCGGTGTTGTTCTTCTATCATTTGATGTATCAGTTTTTTGTTAGTCACAGGTCTGCAGCTCAGGGTTGTGATTCAGTGGCGGTTTGCTGAAGCTATGTCGGGTTTGAGAAACTACCCAGAGGGATAATAAAAGTCAGAGATTAATAATCAAAGCTTTGGTCTTCCTGAACCTTGAGAACAGGCAGAGTGACTGACTGTCCCAAGTTTTTGTTGAGAAACCTACCATCTTGTTATGATTAGTCACAAACGTAAACACTGATCTTATCTGACAGTGCCTGGAGCAGGGACCCAGTTTATCTTTAATTTTGGTTACTTTTTAATTTTAAGTTTAGTATTATTATACCAAAATGAGACGACTTGTACTAATGTTCAACCCTATCCTCTAAAGTCAGTGAACCAAATTCACTGACTTTGAAGCCTGTGACAGCTAATATTTGATGTCAATATTATTGTGACAATTTAAATGTTTAAGTAACCCACAGCAGAAGTATATATAGGATTGAAAAAAGACTGGAGTAGACTAACACAAAACTAAAACCTGCCATAAGTTGCATATTTAATACAAAAAGTAAAAGGTCAAGTCAAATACAGTCTTTTTATCTAGTCTTGGACTTACAATACTAACAACATGCACTATCCTTATACCCTTGGTTTTGATTATGTACAACCTGCCAGATACATCCATAGATAAATAGGGGGAAAGGGGGAGACCTTAGACCAACAGAGACACAGCAGGCAATAGTTACATATGAAGTACAAACAAAGTTATACACCATGAGCGTAGTTTGATTACGTCACCTCCCAATAACTGTAGATGTTTATTCAGTTCATCAGTCATCAAATACATGAGAAAGGGAAAAGGCAAACTCTAGAGCTTCCCTTATAATAACGTGACATCAATGAATGAGTGTAAATGCTACCTGCTCTTGACTGTACAAATCACACCTGGCTACGTCAGTGTCGGTGGACACCTAGCCAAGCCAAGCTTCTCAATTCTGGTAGCCACACCTTGGCATGATAAGAGCTGTTGTCTGATAATGGCCCCTTTTCCATTGAAATAAGTTCAGCATAAGCTTCAAACAGCAAAATCTAATAAAATAAGTAACCTGTTAAGATTTAACATGCAGGATGTAGTTGACTAATGTTGCAAGTTCGCTTTTGTTCTCGAAAGATACCTGATTTGATTTTATAAGAAACAAGGTGAGTCATTAGCCTACAGGCTGTGCTGCACTGAGTAGAGCTATTAAATATGTGCTGCCGTCAGCATGCTGACATATTTACAATGACAATGCTAACAAACTGCTGTTTAGAAGGTTTCATTTTTCATTCTTGTTTTACAATCTTAGTTTAGCATGTAACCTGCTGACATTAAGCCCTGATGGGAATGCCCTTATTTGTGCAGGTATTTGGTAATTAACCAAAGTATAAGTAAAATAAAAATATAAGAGAGGAAAAGTCAGGGGTTCACTCAAACCAGTAAAGTTCATCCTCTGGAGACATGTATATATGTACCAAGTTTCATGGAAATCTGCTGTAAAAAACATATTGTCATTGTCATATTGAGACAAGAGGAAAAGCCAGGCATAAGCGACATCAGTAGGGTTCATCCACTGGGGACCATGTCTGTACAAAGTCTCAAAGACATTAGTTCAGTAGTCCATCCAATAGACCAATATTTACATCTTAATGAGCCACCCCCTTTAGTCAATTGTCGGATGCTAAAGTATTTAGTGGTTTGTATAGACTGTTGATTAAAGTGACTCCAACAACAAACCACACCACCCAGTTCACCATATCATTCTGTCATACTTTCTATCTGATTTCGAGTCTGCATGTGTACCATTTCCACAGCAGTGGGAAGTTGGGAACACAAAGCAGCTCCATTTCCGCCTTCCAGTGCTAATGGTGCTACTGGGTAATAGTCTCCAGAGGGGTAGTATTTCCTCCGCTGAGGGAAGCACACACACAGAGCTACAGTAGTTCCGGTAGCCCACTGAGGGATCCAGGCTCCTTCCCCCAATTTGGCTTGTCTCCATCAGTTAGCCCCACATTATTAAGAAGGGCCAGTGGGGGCTTGTTAATGGTCTCCCTTCATGGTCTCATATGTTGGGAACATATAGCAAATAAAACATGTTGGTGTCCAATCCAGGCATAGGTTGGGTTTCTCTTGATTTTAAAGAATGTCATTGAACTTCTTAGACTTTAGATGTTCAGTCTCTGAGCAAAATACATTTACTTTAGAATAAAGAAAAGGAGCATCCCTTTAGATGAGTTTGTACAGTGCATGCTACATTACAAAAGATGAGGAGCATTTCCCCTCCATTCATGTGTACTTTGCTTAAAAACTCCATATTTTGTGATATTTACATTTCTTTCTTGTTCAGTTTGGGTTGACACCCTTAATATGTATATTGATATTGTGTTACTTGAGACAGCTATGAAGGTTGTGGGTAATACCTCTTGAATCTGGGGTTTATGGACCACACAGAAAGTGGGGATTCCAGGGGTTTTCCCCTTTCACTTCCTACCTCCACGGTTGAGGTGAACAGCAGAGACAACACTGTGAGAAAAACATTTATCTCACTCAGAGCAATAGAGCAAGTTATGGGTGATATGCAAGAGTGCCTCTGATTGTTGAATGATGGTTTGGTTCCTGTTCAATCTGCCATGTATCTGACTTGTTAGATGCAGTAAGTAAAAAGCTATGGGTTGGAAAAGAGGGGAAGTAGTTTAGCTTAACTCTCCAGTTTCACATGCTTTGGACCATTATCATTACTATTGACAACATCAAAAGAGCTAAATAAAACTACAGTTTTCTCACTATAGGTGAGAGAATACACGAAAAAGGGTGGGGCATAACAATGATTAAAGTGTGAAGATATGCTCAGATTAACCTGAACACACAGGGAAAGTGATACAGTTCCTTTACTCTGTAACAATATATAGATATATTTAGTTATTTTAGGTGTATTACCAATGTAAATGCTATCTCTGGTATGATGTTCGGAAACTCTGCTGTCACATCATTCGAAAAGTCACACACTTGTTACGACACGTAAGGTTTAACAGATGTCAAATCAGAGGGTTTATGTTTTATTAATCTTTAAGACTTGCAATTGTCTAAAGACTTTCTTATGTTCCGTTGCCGCACTGCTCCTCTTCTTAGAAAGGCCAAATCTGCTTTCTCTGCTGAGCAAATGAATTGTACCTCTAAGTGTCAGATTGACAGCCGGTTAATCCTCTGGCTGAATTCCTGGGAGATGTTAGAGAACACGGAGAAATACCAAATCACTGGGGTTAAATACCGTCATTACTGCCATCCCAAGACATGATCAAGGAGTTTGGATTGGACTGGGTACGTGTGTGTGTGTGTGTGTGTGTGTGTGTGTGTGTGTGTGTGTGTGTGTGTGTGTGTGTGTGTGTGTGTGTGTGTGTGTGTGTGTGTGTGTGTGTGTGTGTGTGTGTGTGTGTGTGTGTGTGTGTGTGTGTGTGTGTGTGTGTGTGTGTGTGTGTGTGTGTGTGTGTGTTATTTAGTTAGCGAGTGCCAATGGCAACGCCAAAGGTAGGAACAGCGGTGAATGGGTGTTGGCTGGACTCGAGCCAGTCTGGTGACACCTAAAGGAAGAGTGTTGCAACATTAAAGTAGGCACATTCAAACCTTTTCATAACATTGTTTCCAAGGTGATAGGGCTCACTATATTTCTAATGATGACATGTACATTTCATATCCAAATGGATTTTTTTCAAGTTGCATTTATGGATGTAGTTTTGACTACAGTTATAGCCATAATAATAATAATTACACGTACTAATGCAATTTAGAATAATTTGTGCGAGAATTTGTTCTTGGAGGATCAGGAATTTTTATTGAAAGGGACCATTTGAGAGAGAGGGGTATTTAATTTGAAATGGCAGAATAATTATAGCTTAGAGCAAAGGGTGTTTACTCAAGTGGTACCTGCTTCAAAGCAGTATTCGTAGTGACGTTGAGTGATTAAGAAGTGAAGGAACTTGTGTTATTTCTCGACGGGGGATAAAAAGCTACTCAAAATCCTGTAAGGAAGGGACATGGATGCCAAGGTGGGAGATGTCCTGACAGAATGAAGCTTCTGGCATCATTTCAAAGGCTGAGTTGTGGAGCGAAAGACTAAACAAGATTCTAAATACATATATTTTTTACACTTAGCTGTTTTATTTAGACTTTTTTTTAAGTTGATGCTACTTCACATAACTTTCTCATGTAAGCTGTTTTTACATAGATTGCAAAAATAACCACACCTTCTTGGATGTTGGCTTCAGACAACTGCTGCTACAATCTCTTGCATAAAATTTGAAAAGGAAAAACAATCTTAAGATGTTCAAGTTGTTTGATCATGTGTGGCAACATGGTGAGTGGGTGAACAGAAAAATGCAGTGGGGCTGTTGCGTCAAAGGTTTCTGATGAACCATTGATCAACGAAAAAGAAAACCTGCAAAGCATTCCATCTGACATTATATATAGGTGTCGGAAATGTGCCCAGGTTGTGACAAGCTAGTTGTAAAATGTATCAGAGGAAAGAGACGTCGACCTCATTTGATTCTTATCAGTGATGAGGTGATCACAAAGAGGATGATACCCTCAGGGTTCTACCTCTTTCCCCTTCATAATGTCTTTATGTGTCTTGGTCTTTCGTGTTGTCTCACAGTGGAAAAGAGAAGAAAAACATGTTTCCCTTACACAATCTCACTTGTAGTAAATTCATTGAAGGATCAGGAATGTTTTAAACCAACTAAATAAACATTGATTGATTGATTGACATTGATTAAACTCATGACGCTTACGTTAGCTTGAATGCTAGTTAGCTGGAGCTGTCAGTTCAGATTATAAATTACACAGTTAGAAATGAGTATCCTGTTTTTGTCTACCACAGTCGGGAATCAATAGCACATTGTTTAAAAATAAGAATGTAATTTTGGTGGTTAATCTGCCAATTTGATAAACTTCAAAAACATAGCAATTTTTCCCATACCTTAATTATTCTCATATCATTCTGAAATCTGCATCTGGCCCGACTAAAGTCACATTTAACTTATTCCCCTCTACACAAATGCAAATCACTTACATCACTTTGTTGCTAAAGTTTGCAAAACAAACACAGATTGTCTAATTTTGTAAATGATTT